>NW_013778939.1:0-699 GCF_000517525.1 Limulus polyphemus
CTCTACTATTCATTATTAGACTTCGTTTTCCACCAAATGTATCAATTACTTCTTTTGTAGGATTAGGAAGCGTTTTTAGCCTCTGGTGGTGGCCTTTGGCGTCTGGTTGCTACGTTGAACCTGAGCATTTTCTTGTTTTTACAGCAAATAAAATAATTATTAATTTTCCGTGGAACCTGTCTACATCACATCAACATTATTTATTTCTTCCTTCTCCCTCCTACAACATAAACACAGTGATGGCAGTATTAAATATTAAGATAGTTTTGTTCATTTGGAGTTTTGCTGTGTTTTTCACAAAAACATTTTAGCCCATCTAACATGTTCTGTACTCAAAAATATATTCTATCCAAGTTTGAAATAAAACAAACAACAGTATGCAAACACATGTAAAATACTAGTTATAGATGAAAACGAAATAACAATTAGAAAAACGGTAAACTAGAATAAAGGAAACTTATACTGCTAGACTTGGTCACTACATACAATTAGTGTAATAACTTTATTCTTATTAAATAAATAAACAGTATAGTAGTAGATACTACCGCTGGACACTAAGTGATCTAGGAGAACAGTACGTTACTATGCTTAACAACCAGACATTTAAAAAAACAGTAAAGAGTTGTTGCCATCATAGTTTTTAATGCTAAAGTCACCTGAATGAAATTTGCTGAACCATCGTTGACACTTACAAATGTT
>NW_013778940.1:0-700 GCF_000517525.1 Limulus polyphemus
TATGCACAACGCTTTGTACTCTTGGTGAACAAGGTAGGAGCATAACGTGGCTACGCACAACGTTCTGTACTCATGGTGAACAAGGTAGGAGCATAACGTGGCTACGCACAACGCTTAGTACAATTAGAAAAAGGCTACGTAAATACTTGAACAACCATAGACCCAACGAGCTGTACTGAGTCACAGTATAGCCCAGATGTGTATTGATAAGTGTTTTATTTTCGTATTCCTAAAAAGTGTAAATGTGATATCTTTAAAGCTTGTCGTACAAACTTGAAAATATTTTCCTTTCAGCCGCAATATCAAATGCACTAGACGTGTCCCTAGCTTATAACGCTAGTTATCGAGTTTCGATACCCATGGTGTGCAGAACACCGTACAGCCCATTGTATAGCTTTGAGGTTTATAACACACAAACAAACACTGGACATTTTTAATAATCGTCTTTTCCAAGGTTTGGACTGATAGTTGTATTTTTGATATATTAGATAAAACTTTCCTCTTTAAAAAAAAACAACAAAAAACATTAATTTCATTCCATTTATTTGTGATCTCTCTACAACACAATAAATATGAATCATGGGTTTTTTTTATGCAGATAATTCTAGACTTTAAGTGCACTTTCTGAGTCATGAAATATCAAGTGCCTGAAGTGTTTATTGCTCAATTAAATGCAACAAAACCAAAGCTGGAGATTGTG
>NW_013778941.1:0-699 GCF_000517525.1 Limulus polyphemus
GAATGAATCATTAAATTGAGTTATGTAGTGAGAGCCGAGTGCGATGGACTGAAGATCCCGGGCTCGAGACGTGATACTACAAACACTGTGTGCGCATTATAAAACAAGTAATCCTGATATTCGGTTAAGGGTAACCAATTTAAATGGCGGTTGCCACCTACTATGTGCCTATCTATGTAGTTCCAAAGCTAGGGAAGGTCATTTCTATTGTGTGCATAATTTGCAAAGTAAACAAATGTTCAGAAGGGAAACACTGTTACAATTTGAAACATTTTGTGCTGAATCTAATCAAAAGTAAAAAAATCATTTAGAAGGGTCTCGTGCAGCCAGACTTTCAGGTCATAACATAATCGGACCTCAGCACGTGCGAGTAGATTAATTTCACACACACTACGTCAACAAGCTTCACATTGGTTAGTGGCAATAAAAATATAATATACAGGACTGGGAAACAAGATAAAACATTACTTTAATGTCTCCACATTTAACCAACGTGATATTAGGAAAAACATTTATTTTTCCTTGTAGAACAGCTTCAAAGTTCTATAAGAATAAACAGAAATGATCATCTATGACATCAACAAATTTATGGAAGAAGCTCGAAGAATGTTACTGGGTACAGGAGGACAAGGAAAGAAGAATGGATATCATACCAAACCTGGAATACAATAAAGGAAATAAAATACCTGAAGATATGCC
>NW_013778942.1:0-698 GCF_000517525.1 Limulus polyphemus
AAGTTAAACGCGGTAGCAGATGAAAGAACGTTACCGACTATCGGAGAATTTTCCACGGACCCGATCTCGACGGCGGTACCTTACGCCTCTGAGGAACGCCTCCTTGAACGCGGCCGAGGTACCGACGGTGATACCTCGACCGGAGGTTTGCGTTCAATGCCGAGGCTTTCCGCGTATCTGAGGCAGAGACCGTAGCCCGTACTTTTGAGAGGGATAACCCTAACCTTAGTTTCCCTCTTATATTATGGGAACAAGTAAACGAGGTAGCAGACGAAAGAACGTTACCGACTATCGGAGAATTTTCCACGGACCCGATCTCGACGGCGGTACCTTTAGCCTCTGCGGAACGCCTCCGTGAACGCGCCCGAGGTTCCGTTGGCGATACCTCGACCGGTGGTTGGCGTTCAATGCCGAGGCTTTCCGCGTATCTAAGGCGGAGACTGTACCCTGTACTTTTGAGAGGGATGACCCTAACCTTAGTTTCCCTCTTATATTATGGGAACAAGTTAAACGCGGTAGCAGACGAAAGAACGTTACCGACTATCGGAGAATTTTCCACGGACCCGATCTTGGTGGCGGTACCTTACGCCTCTGCGAAACGCCTCCTTGAACGCGGCCGAGGTTCCGTCGGCGATACCTCGACATGTGGTTGGCGTTCAATGGCGAGGCTTTCCGCGTATCTGAGGCGGAGACCGTAC
>NW_013778943.1:0-698 GCF_000517525.1 Limulus polyphemus
TACTCTCTCACTGCAGATCAATTACTACACATTGTCCCGTCACGTTGTCACCATCTTATATATACCAGACTACCCCCAATCTAGTAATCTTGGGAAGGTTCGAGAAAGAAGTGGCGTGATACTAGTCACGTGACCTCGCTGACGAAACAATACTATTCCCCTAAATAATCTAGTTTACATGATAACTGTTGTTGTGCATAGAACTGATGATATAAATAACGTTTAAACCTCTACTGTATCTGTCGTATCACAGCCGGCACTGGATGTGGCAGGTGTTGTTGGCACATCATTTTGTTTACAATCATACGTTCTTAGAAGTTAGAATATATTCGTATTGGTGTAACTCTTGTTTATTTACAAAATTTACAGATTTTAAATAAGTAGAATGACAATGTGTTACGTATTACAATTCATCCCAAACGAGCCTCTAATTTATTACATAATGTAATATAATTCCGAATAGCCTGAAAGTGAAACTGAGTTAGATGATAATTTAAATTAAGAATTTTCTAGAATTTGTGTGAATAGGCGGGAATTTCGCAATACATTTCTAACATTATAAGTTATGTACATTTCTACATATAAATTTAACTTAACCAAACATCGATATTAAAATAGGACAGTAAATCCGTCACACCTCCCTTATTAGAGAATTAAAAAAGTGGCATTAGACAATTTTTAACTAAGATATTGTTGCG
>NW_013778944.1:0-698 GCF_000517525.1 Limulus polyphemus
GGGACACTAGAGTATTTCTCTAGTGCTTTCTCAGGCAACAAATCATCATCGACTAGTATTTCGATAATACGCTTTTTTTAGTTAATTTTTTCTCATTGATCTTTTAAGTTCTAGTTCTAGAACTTTAGCAATTTCGAGCAATTAATTTTTTTTATATTTTTCTAACTGTTGTAGGGAGGGTTATACAAGAAAATCTTGATAATCTGACATGATCAAATCTTGTTGGCATTGATTAGTATAAATTCAATTATGGATTAAATTGTAATTTAGATCAGATTTTATCTCTGATTCAAATCTCGGACAGAGCCCCAATTTCTTATGTTAAGTATTTGAAATAACTCAAAGCCACTTTAAATAATTTAACTTTTAATAGTTGAACTGTACCCTGGATTTAGCGTTTAGAAATATGTCGATATTTTATTTATTTTATGCTATTTGCCAACAAGATTGATTCACACCATTTTTGTTTTGACACAAATACGTTTCAATATATATATACAACAGTATAATTTACAATGGCAACTATTATGATTAGTTATTACAAACAAAGTTTTATAAACAGAAATTTCACTAACTTACAAATAACCTAAAATCGACTTTCTAGTTCAGGGTCTTCTTGATATCCAGCAAGTCACCTTGAAGTCAATGTAATTTCAATTATCGGGAAGGTAGCTAATTTTGTCAGGCACTGAATTGTT
>NW_013778945.1:0-912 GCF_000517525.1 Limulus polyphemus
GTGTGTGTGTTTGTAAATATTTATATATATATATGTATGTGTTTCTAAATATATATATATATATATGTGTGTGTGTTTGTAAATATTTATATATATATATATATATATGTGTGTTTGTACAGAATTTCGGTAAATTACCCCCAGTGGCTCAGCGGAATATTTACACCTCTAAATGCCGGGTTTCGATAGCCTATTACGTAGTTTTGCTTAACTACAAACTCAGTAAACTAGTTTCGTACTTTCTTTAAAAAATTTAACAGCAAATTTATTCAAGAGTTTGTTAACGATTGTGTGGTCAAGTGATAACATCAATTATAATTCTATTTGATAATTTGTAATAAGCAATAACTTATGTGTCTGTTGTTACTCACAATGTTACACAACGAGCTATCTGTGCTCTAGCCACGACTGCTATCGAAACCCGATTTGTAGCGTCATAAGCCCTCAGTCGTACCAGAGGGCAAATAATTGTTGTTGTTAAGCACAAACCTAAGCAAAGGGCTATCTGTGCTCTGCCCGCCACGGGTATCGAAACCCTGTTTCTAGCATAATAAGTCCGCAGACATACCAATGTGTCACTGGGGGCCGAGGGCAAATAAAACATTCCTACTACAGAAACTATAAATTTTCGAGTGACTTTTTTAAATTATAAACCAGAAGCCAGAGCGCTTGTATGGTATAACGTTTCTAACGAAGACACTTTCAAGTTTCAGTGGTTATACAGCCAGATCGTAGTAAATACACATATACAGAATATATATATATACATCATTCTCTGTTGGTTCCAATAACATAATAACAAAAGTAAACTGTTAACTTAAATGTTTAGTTGAGTAAATAAACAAGTACACAGTATGAGTATAACGTTAAAGAACATAACCGAAATTTACATGTTTTTATAATGTCATTAAA
>NW_013778946.1:0-849 GCF_000517525.1 Limulus polyphemus
TAAACTATGGATTACTTCTGACTGGCCTCAGAACGAATTACTGGTGAGGCTATAATGGGAAGGGTCACCTGTTTTAACCACTCGCACCACTATACAGTAGTGTACTGTCAGTTAGTCAGTCAGTAGACATTAAAATAACGTCACATAAGGGACGCTTAACGTTGCAATTTGTACTGTCTTGACATCAGTAAAACGTGCGCATGCCATGAAGCACGAGAAGAATTATGCACTCTGTAGGCTACAACACAACATGACCTATGAACTTCAAAAGCAAGAAATAAAAATATTTGTTGGTCTTAATTCTAGTTTTATTTCCTTATGAAAGAGAACACTTTCGGGGGCCCTGCGGAAGTACATCTAGTGTATTCTGTATTATATTTTACATTACAATCCATGACATTGGTGGCAGCAGCAGCAGCTTTTTTGTTATTCTGAAATAAAACAATCGGTACAAACGTTAAAAGTAAAAAGTGCCAGGCCGAGCGATTACAGTTTAGACAACAGCGAGTGATAATTGGACCCAAGATAATCTAGTGTTCTTATGTTTCATACTTCCTAACATATCCACGTGTACGGTTAAACGATTGCTTGTTGAACACCATAACAACAGCTCACTCGTTACTTGTTGACTTCAACACATCATCATGGTAACAACAGCTGACTCGTTACTTGCTGACTTCAACCCATCAACATGGTAACAACAGCTCACTCGTTACTTGCTGACTTCAACACATCATCATGGTAACCACAGCTCACTCGTTACTTGCTGACTTCAACCCATCAACATGGTAACCACAGCTCACTCGTTATTTGCCCACTTCTACCAATCAACATGGTAACCACAACTCA
>NW_013778947.1:0-699 GCF_000517525.1 Limulus polyphemus
GCTATCAATAAGAAAAGAAGATTTAACAATACTATGTACTGTCAAAAAGAAGACAGAAGATTTAACGATACTGTGTACTGTCAATAAGAAGACATAAGATTTAACAATACTGTGTACTCTCAATAAGAAGACACAATAGATAACAATACTGTTTACTCTCAATAAGAAGACAAAAGATTTAACAACACTGGGTACTGTCAATAAGAAGACACAAGATTTTACAATACTTTGTACTGTCAATAAGAAGACAGAAGATTTAACGATACTGTGTACTGTCAATAAGAAGACATAAGATTTAACAATACAGTGTACTCTCAATAAGAAGACACAATAGATAAAAATACTGTTTACTCTCAATAAGAAGACACAAGATTTAACAATACTGTGTACTCTCAATAAGAAGAAACAATAGATAACAATACTCTTTACTCTCTATAAGAAAACACAGGATTTAACAATACTGTGTCCTGTCAATAAGAAGATAGAGTATTTATAAATACTGTGTTCTGTCAATAAGAAGACACAAGACTTAACAATACTGTGTACTATCAAAAAGAAGACAAGATTTAACGATACTATGTGCTACAATAAGAAAACAAGATTAAACAATACTATGTACTGTCAATAAGAAGACAGAAAATTTAACGATACTGTGTACTGTCTATAAGAAAACATATTATTTAACAATACTGTGTACTC
>NW_013778948.1:0-833 GCF_000517525.1 Limulus polyphemus
GAAATAAATATAAATTATGCCTTTTTTGTTCTAGAACGACAACAAATTATAACATGAAAACATAAATGTTTAGACTAAATAGCTTAAATCTCTTAATATTATACATTTATATATATTTATTATATTGACCTTTCGGCCGTCTCTGGCTAACAATACAGAAGTTGCAATGATGCAGCACACATGCACTCATGTTACCATATACAATAACATAAAACTGACCTATAGTCTTTACAAAGTGACCTGTCTTGGCTGTGTTTTAGTAGACTATTATTTTGTAATTATTTCACTAATTACACATTATATATGTATATAGATTATTGCTATTTAGAAAGAAGTTCTTATTTCCTAAAACATGGAACAGTAAATAAAGAAGTAAACCAAACAATTATCTCATCTAGTTACGACTTTTGAACTCGGTTGCTGCTTGTCATAAGTTGCTTCGCCTTATAAAATTTTGCACATTGAGGATATGAAACCAAATAATTTTTTTTAGGTTTTATATATCCAGTTTAATAACCAAAAAAATCATAAATTACTATATCAATACCATAGAACACCACTGTAATTTATAAAACTTGGTAACTAAGCTGTATTTGGGTCTAAAAATTATGAAATTTCAAGCAGACTAAAGACTCACCTTACCAGCATGAAGATTTGTATCGAAAGAACATGATGGCGTCGTAGTATGTGAAAATGGCTTAGAAAGCCACTAGGGTGACATTCTGAGCTTTTGATTGGTTATTAATGTCATAGACAGAAGTAAGTGTATATGAGAAAGCATTTTCAGAAGTGGAAATAGGTGGGCAGGGCCCCTGTGTTTGATTTATTACATG
>NW_013778949.1:0-699 GCF_000517525.1 Limulus polyphemus
ATGGATAGAATAGTCATTGACATTGCTGGTCCTCTGCCCCAAACTCGTGCTGGAAACAAGTACATTTGTGTGGTGATGGACTATTTTACTAAGTGGCCTGAGGCATATGCAATACCAAATCAGGAAGCTACAACTGTAGCTTCGGCTATTAGTGATTTCTTCTTCAGATTTGGTATGCCATATGAACTGCATTCTGATCAAGGCCGTAATTTCGAATCAGCTGTGTTCCAAGGATGCTGCAAGTTGTTTGGCATCCGAAAGACCAGGACAACGATACTTCACCCACAGTCTGATGGGATGGTAGAAAAGTACAACTGGACACTGGGACAGAAATTGGCAAAGTTTTGTAATAGCCGCCAAGATGACTGGGATGTCTTACTCCCTCCACTGTTGATGGCGACAGCAGAGCATGAAGCCACTGGATACACTCCAGCAAGTTTATGTTTGGTCAGGAACTTTGGTTGCCAGTTGCCTGAGAATGTGTCAGAGTTTGTGAAAGTGTTATCGGAAAGGATGGATGATATTCACCATCAAGTTGCTTTCAAACTTGAAAACGTCTGTTGATTCGATGAAGTTATCTTATGATAAAAGATCTACTGAAGCTTTGAACCAGGAGACAAGGTGTGGTTGTATAATCCCAGGAAGACCAAAGGAAGTCTCCTAAGTTGTCTTCCCCATGGAAAGGCCCATATGACATAG
>NW_013778950.1:0-698 GCF_000517525.1 Limulus polyphemus
CGGCTCCTATGATTGTGTTATCATTAATGAAACTTTACTGAAACCCACTCAAAGGATCCATCTGTCAGGGTACACTCTTCATTGCCATGAATGCTCGAGGAGGTGTGGCAACCACTACACGTACTCACCTTCTCGTGCACCTACATTCCCTTCCACAGTCCACTTAACCTGAGTATTTGGTAGCCACTGTTTACTTCCCATCTCGTATCATCACTATTGCAACTATCTACATTCGTCCCGGAGTTCCCTTGCCCAATGCCTTTCTCTTCTTTCTGGACCACTCTTTATGCAGCTATGTTCGTCTTGCTGATGTCAACTACCACGGTAGGACCTTTGCCGAAGTTGTACGTTTTCAGTCCTCCTTATGTTCCCTTTCTGGTTCTTTGCTTCCCCTGCCGGCCCCTAGTCGTCCAATTTCTCATTCGTCACCTGATATTGTATTTGTTTCTTCCAATCTGGTTCCTTTTATCATTCTCCAGATGTCCTCCGGTGGATAGTGATCATCTCCCCATAGAACTTTGTGTCCGTTTGCAGTCCTTGTCTGTTCCTCGTGCTTCCCGTCGGACTCATCTAAATTTTCGTTCTGCCGACTGGAAATTTTATGCTTCACACATTGCTAGTGCCATACCAGATATGGATCGCCCTCTTACTACAACAGCTGATGTTGACTCCTTCGCCACCTTACTCACCACTCTTTT
>NW_013778951.1:0-696 GCF_000517525.1 Limulus polyphemus
CAAGACAATAAAACCAATCGCAGGCCTGTGTTATTGAAAATACTTTCATGAATTTGTAATGTGCTATTCTCAGGTAAACTGATTGCCCTACAAGCATATGATAGAACCGCTAATAACAGTAAGATGAACAGGGACAGACTGGACACGTTTTATAGACAGTGAAGACAATCTTTATTCTAAATACAAGAACAAAAAACAAGTATCTACCCATGTAGATAAGTGGACGATCTGGTTCAGTGACCAGATCTTCAGTTCCTCATCCCTCGAGTTGAAGTCTTCTCAGAAAGTCACAAGGAAAACCATGCAGGAAAGGCCTTAAAAATGATGTCTAAAGTTCGCTCGCAATTATCGATTTCTTGTAACTGCGTCACCTTGTGACCGATCACTCTATCTCTCTTAACATTCCAATGTCTTCTCCCCAGCCAATGAAAGGACGTGTCCATCTTTTTGCCAGGACATGGAGAGAAAGAGAATTTTTTTGGTTTGTTTTGAATTTCTTGCAAAGCTACACGAGGGCTATCTGCGCTAGCCTTCCCTATTTAGCAGTGAAAGACTAGAGGGAAGGCAGATAGTCATCACCACCCACCACCAACTCTTGGGATACTCTTTTACCAACGAATAAAGGGATTAACCGTCACATTATAACGTCCCCACGTCTGAAAGGGTGAGCATGTTTGGTGGAACGGGGATTCGAAC
>NW_013778952.1:0-699 GCF_000517525.1 Limulus polyphemus
TTCCGTTGTTCACTTCATTCCAACTGAAATGTCCTGGACCGTGATAACGCCAAAGCCTGTTGGCATGCACTACCTTTGAATTACCTCGCCGCCCATATTTTATCCGGAAAATCACGTCTGAGAGACGATCCACTATGTCATATGGGCCTTCCCATGGAGATGACAACTTAGGAGACTCCCCTTTGGTCTTCTTGGGATTATACAACCACACATTGTCTCCATGGTACAAAACTAACTTCAGTAGATCTCTTATCATAAGATAACTTCATCGAATCAGCAGATGTATTCAAGTTTGAACGCACTTGATGGTGAATATTATCCATCCTTTCGGATAACACTTTCACGAACTCTGGCACATTTTCAGGCAACTCTTCGTAAGGTGGGCATCCTGTTATCAGGACCACTGGCAACCACAGTTCCCGACCAAACATTAACTTTGCTGGAGTGGATCCAGTGGCTTCATGCTCTGCTGTTCTATAGGCCATCAACAGTGGAGGGAGTAAGATATCTCAGTTATTTTGGTGGCTATTACAAAACTTTACCAATTCCTGTCCCAGTATCCAATTGTACTTTTCTCCTATCCCATCAGACTGTGGGTGAGGTGGCGTTTTCCTGGTCTTTCATATGGCACACAACTTGCAGCATTCATGGAACACAGCTGATTCAAAGTTGCGGCCTTGATCTGAATGCAGTTCGTAT
>NW_013778953.1:0-1108 GCF_000517525.1 Limulus polyphemus
GCTTTTATTGTTACATTTACTGTCAGAACGTTATAACTGTGATTAGCTTTTATTGTTACATTTACTGTCAGAACGTTATAACTGTGATAGCTTTTATTGTTATATTTACTGTCAGAACGTTATAACTGTGATAGCTTTTATTGTTATATTTACTGTCAGAACGTTATAACTGTGATAGCTTTTATTGTTATATTTACTGTCAGAACGTTATAACTGTGATAGCTTTTATCGTTATATTTATTTTAAGAACGTTATAACTGTGATAGCTTTTATTGTTATATTTACTGTCAGAACGTTATAACTATGATAGCTTTTATTGTTATATGTACTGTAAGAACGTTATAACTATGATAGCTTTTACTGTTATATGTACTGTAAGAACGTTATAACTGTAATATATTTTATTGTTATGTATACTTAAGAACGTTATAACTAAAATAATTTTAATTTACATATTTACTGTAAAACATTCACAACTATGATAATTTTAATTTACATATTTACTACAAGAAGTCAAAAGTAGCTTTTATAAATGATTTCTTATTGATCTGTAAAGGTCAGGCTGAGGATATGAAGTTCCAGGGTTCGAACCGATGTATGTCGCCACGCGCTGCTCACTTCTACTATAGAAGTATTTTGTAAGTGTCGAGATATATGTGGTGTGTGGTACTGATTATAAAATACCTGATTATAACTGGTTGTAAACTAGATTAGATGACGCTATTAGTAGACTCTGTAAACTAGATTAGATGACGCAACAGTTATAATCAGGTATTAATAGACTCCCCTGATTATAACTGTTGCGTCATCTAATCTAGTTTACAGAGTCTACTGATACCTGATTATAACTGGCGCGTCATCTAATCTAGTTTACAGAGTCTACTAATACCTGATTATAACTGGTGCGTCATCTAATCTAGTTTACAGAGTCTATTAATACCTGATTATAACTGGTTCGTCATCTAATCTAGTTTACAGAGTCTACTGATACCTGATTATAACTGGTTCGTCATCTAATCTAGTTTACAGAGTCTATTAATACCTGATTATAACTGGTTCGTCATCTAATCTAGTTTACAGAGTCTACTGATACCTGATTATAACTGGC
>NW_013778954.1:0-699 GCF_000517525.1 Limulus polyphemus
CTTTCCAATTGACGAGTGAAGGGCGTTTCTGGTGAAGGGCTTGATTTAAACGTTCCAGTTGCTAACTATAGATCTCTGCATTGACAGTTCGCTGTGGATTGAGGAGTTCGAAATGAATTACTCCTTGGATGTCCCACCAAATGCTAAGCATCACTTTCTGTAGATGGAGTCCAGGTTTTGGGGTCGGAAGTGGTTTTTGTCTAGGATTGAACCATTGTTTTTGGCGTTTAATATTCGCATAGAGAATTCATTTTTCATCACCAGTGAAAATTCTGTCCCAAAATGGTTCACGCGCATTACGAGCCAGAAGAGACGAAGTAACGTTCACACGTTGGATTGGAAACGATTATCATCGGAGAGTTCGTGAGGCACCTCAACACCTTCTTTATGGAGTTTTCCCATATTCGTTAGATGTTTACGTATTGTTTCACGAGAGACATGCAATTTCAGGGCCATTTCACGAGTGTGTTGCCTTGGGTTAGACTCAACAAGTTTCAGAGCATCGATATCAATTCCAACATGTTGGCCCCCTGTCACAGTTTTTAAGGCTAAAGTCACCTGAACCAAATTTGCTGAACCAACGTTGACACTTACTTACGTTCAAAACATTTCCATAAATTTATTTGATATTTTGTGGCTACAAAGGTGTTGTTTCCCTTGTATTCAAACATCATTACATGCCGAATGTTTGTCTCGTCG
>NW_013778955.1:0-699 GCF_000517525.1 Limulus polyphemus
GACATGTCGATGTCCTCTTTAACACCTTCCACGTTTGCATACGTTTTTCCATTAAGATGTTGTTGCAGCGAACGAAAAAGATGGTAATCTGATGTTGCCATATCTGGAGAATATGTTGGGTGGGGGAGAGCTTCCCAACCCAACTCCACAATCTTGTGTTGCGTCAAACGTACCACAATGTGGACGTGCATTGTCGTGGAGAAGCAGAACACCTTTCCGATTGACGAGTGAAGGGCTTGATTTAAACGTTCCAGTTGCTGACTATAGATCTCTGCATTGACAGTTCGCTGTGGATTGAGGAGTTCGAAATGAATTACTTCTTTGATGTCCCACCAAATGCAAAGCATCACTTTCTGCTGATGGAGTCCAGGTTTGGGAAGTCGGAAGTAGTTTTGTATAGGAGTGAGCCATTGTTTTTGGCATTTAATATTCGCACACAGAATCCATTTTTAACCACCGATGACAATTCTGTCCAAAAATGGTTCACGCGCATTACGCGTCAGAAGAGACGAAGGAACGTTCACACGTTGGAAACGATGATCATCGGAGAATTCATGAAGCACCCAAACACCTTCTTAATGGAGTTTCCCCATATTCCTTAGATGTTTACGTATTGTTTCATGAGAGACATACAATTTCAGGACCATTTCACGAGTGTGTTGCCTTAGGTTAGACTCAACAGGCGTCTTCAGAGCATCA
>NW_013778956.1:0-701 GCF_000517525.1 Limulus polyphemus
CTCTGTCCATCCATTCATTTCTGCCAGGAGCTCAAATTGTGCTCTATATGCTTCCCATGGCGCCTTCCCATCGAATTCCTGTGGCTTCCTTTGTACTAGATCATCCCTATTGCTGACACTTATGTCTGGAATGTGACTTCTGGCAGGACTGAAGATGTCTGCATTGGGTTTTAGCTGCGGGGTCTGGAAAGGACTTCCTGTTGTCTGGGGCTGATTAGGTCCATGACTAATATATCCTCCCTGTGTAAAACGCAGTAAATCGTCCTTTAATGTATTTAGTTCACTTTGAAATTTACTATTCTTTTTCCATTTGTACTTCTTGTTTCCTTTCTTGTTCCAGTTGCCACTGGTGCTGGTTTTCTTGCCACTACTGTAGTCTCTCTTCTTGTTAATTTCCTTTCTCCTCCACCACTGCTGTAGTCTCTCTTCTTGGTTCTTTTCTTTCTCCTCCAACCACTGCTGTAGTCTCTCTTGTTTATTTTCTCGTTCTTCTTGTTTCTTTTCTCTTTCCTCCAACAACTGCTGTAATCACTCTTCTTGTTTCTTTTCTTTTTCCTCCAACAACTGCTGTAATCTCGCTTGTTTGTTTTGCTGTTCAAGCTGCCACTGTTGCAGGTTTTCTTGCCACTGCTGTTGTCTCTCTTCTTGTTTCTTTTCTCGTTCTTCATTGTTTCTTTCGCTTGTTCTTGTATTGCTGCCAT
>NW_013778957.1:0-699 GCF_000517525.1 Limulus polyphemus
TACCTTTGTGATGATGGATCGAGATCTAATTAAAAGAATAAAAAATTGTATTGTGTGTTACCAGTGTCTAACTTAGATATGAATACCTCAATAGATGGCGCAGTATATATATTCTGCAGATCGAATTAAAATGACAAAAGCAATAACATTTAGTTTAATATTTGTTGTGCTTTGAAGTAATTATTCTTAAATTTGGAAGAAAAAAAGAGATCTTGGTGGCAAATCCGTGAATGTTATGTGCAGCTTGTTTGATTAAATTATCATATAGGGAATATAATATATATAACCACGGAAATAAAAACGGCTACGTCACCATCTGGGTGTGAACAACTAAAGATATTTTATGAATTTCATTAATTCCTTCTTATTGCCCTATGAATTATCGATTTCTATTTTAATTTTTAGTTATGATTTTGTTTATCGTTTGGGCATTTTTCCTTGTTTCATTTGATTCAACTACATTTTATCCTCACACGCTACTTAGTTCATCTGCCTCCTGGTGAGTATGAAATATTCAGAGTAATTTTTATATTAGGACATTAACACGAGGTACCTCTAGCGGTGGCATATGGATACTAATTTCGTGTATGATTTGGAAAACAAACGGGCCCGGCATGGCCAGGTGGTTAGGGCGCTCGACTCGCAATCTGCGGATCGCGGGTCACACCATACATGCTCGCCCTTTCAGCCGAGGGGGCA
>NW_013778958.1:0-694 GCF_000517525.1 Limulus polyphemus
TATATGAGATTTTTCGATTAACTTTTAAGGGCTCTAAAGTCCACACAGCAACGTTGGGTCCCATCCTACTTCTGGACTAACACGACGGGAGTTGACCAGGGACTATCTGATTTCTCGACTATCCCTTCCTTGATTAGAACATCCATGACCTTCTCCATCTCTTGTCGCTTTGCTGGAGCTATTCTCCTTGGGGGATCTTTATTGGACGGTGATTGTCTGTGTTTGTTTTGTGCTCCACAAGGTCTGTGCAGCCGAGGTCATGATCTCCTTTCGAAAAGACGTTTGCATAATTCGCCAAAAGTTCCCTAACCTGAAGAGCCATTGATGATGACAAATTATAGAGGTCAATTAAATGTTCTGGGAGTGTATGTCCTTTATTTATGGTTGTATTTCTTGCTTTAACATTGACTGGCTCTACCTCCTGGCACACACCCAACAATGCCCCTTCCTTAAGTGTCTGTTCACATTTAGAGAAATTGGACACCGTTATAGGTACTACTTGATGACCTGCCACAAGTGACCTTCCAATCTGCTGGCCTGGATGGGTCTTCCACTACTTCCACAAGCATTGGGCTTCCTTGGGGATGTTCTTTTATTCTACCCCAAATTATCTTCTCTGACATAGGGGGTATTGTAGTTGACTTAAGTGCTGTGACATGCAAATCAACAGATACAGCAACACTTACTGGAATTT
>NW_013778959.1:0-1224 GCF_000517525.1 Limulus polyphemus
GTGGATCGTCTCTCAGACGTGACTTTCCGGGTAAAATGTGGTCGGCGAGGTAAGCCAAAAGTGGTGCATGCCAACAGGCTTTGGCGTTATTATGGTCCAGGACATTTCAGTTGGGACGAAGTGAAAACAGAACAAATGACGCTGCTGAAGACGTGCCACCCGAAGAAGCCACAGTCGAAGAAGAAACTCTACTCAGTTTTGAGAAGGGAAATGGTGAAGCTCTTGATGAAGTTACTACCACTGATGTGACTGTTATCAACGATAGTACATTTCCTGATGAAGCAGATGAACCCCATATGAAGCAGAAGCCAACGAGACGGAGACCAGTACGGAAGAAGATACGTCCCGTAGAATTAAGAGACTTTGTTGAATTGTAATTTTGTGTTTGTAATTCTGTATATTTGATTAAGTTATTGTTGATTGTTATTGGTTTATTGTAAGTGGCTATTGTTCATCCCGAACAATACTAAGGAGGGGCAGTGTTGCGTCAGCGAGATCACGTGACTAGTAACACGCCACCCGTTTTCTAGAACTATCCTGTTCCTTCGGGAGTGCTCTAGCATTTGCTAGATTGGGGGTGGCTGGTATATATAAGATGGTCACGGCGTGACGTGACAGAATGTGTGTAGACAGTGAGTAATTGATCTGCAATCAGAGAGTATTGTTGAAGTTGAGCACGTTCGTTTTTATAGCGTTTGTTTTAGCGCGATTGTTGAAATTAAGTGTATCGTAAAGTTATATTCAGAAAGAATAAACCAGTTTTATTTAAAAAATGACTTGTGTCGCTAAAGTTTCGTCGGAACGAATTTACGGGAAATCAATTAACAAACGGAGACGTAACAGTATTAAGTATTCTCATAAGATGAACGGGTTGTTCTACAAGTCCAGAGATTTAATTTAACAAATATTAGTGTAACGATTTGGTAACAAATTAGTCCGTTGATACGACAATCTCTGTATCTGAAACGTAACAACAAATCTTATCGTATAACATCAATATAACACTTGTGTACTTACACGTTTAAAGAAATGTGTACATCATCGCTGTCTTTCACACCTCCGTCATGTGTGCACATTAAAAACTATGGTAAAATACTGTGTGCACGCGCATGCACACACATATATAAAATATACACTCATGATTTATATACATACACTACTTATATATGTA
Organism: Limulus polyphemus; assembly: GCF_000517525.1. Taxonomy (NCBI): domain Eukaryota; kingdom Metazoa; phylum Arthropoda; class Merostomata; order Xiphosura; family Limulidae; genus Limulus; species Limulus polyphemus. The sequence continues at coordinate 1,172 of NW_013778959.1, forward strand.
TATATATCACTCAAAAAATGACGGGTTGGAGTTTTGTAATCCCCCCCCCACCC
>NW_013778960.1:0-697 GCF_000517525.1 Limulus polyphemus
GTGACAGAACATTCTACAAGATTGTGGGGACCAGTGTGGGTAACTATTGAGCTCATAGGCATAAAGGACAGACAGAAAGTATACTTGGCTGACATTGAAGACGAATGCATATTAGGACTGGACTATCTACTACCGAGGAAGTTTGTAATTGATTTTGATAAAATGACGTTTGGGAACAACAAAGGCCAAGTTCCGGTAACTGTTAAAAGAGAGGTTGAACTAATTAGGTGTCATCAAGCTGAAGTCAAAGTGACTAAAGAAGTTGATGATAGTGAAGTGAAACCAGGTATAGATATTAAAGCAGAGCAGGAGAAAGACCAAGATTTGAAGCCAATAATCGATTTTCTAAAAGCAAGTGTTTTGCGCCCTGCTTGGGAGAAGGTGTCTAGTCTAAGCCATGTGATAAAGTACTATTGGGTGCAATGGGACCAGTTAAAGCTTGAAGATGGTATTCTTCTCCAGAGATGGGAAACTACAGATGTGAAATTGACGACTTGCCAAATGGTTATACCGAGAAAGTTATGGGAAGTTGTGCTGCGTCAATCCCATGATAATTTAACAGGAGGACATCTCAGAATTAAGAAGACATTGAGTCACATACGACAACGATTTTACTGGATAGGTATGAGGCGAGATGTGGAAGAATGGTAGCAAGACATGCAGTACATGTAGTGCTAAAAGGGGACCCAAGCATAAG
>NW_013778961.1:0-699 GCF_000517525.1 Limulus polyphemus
GGTCCCCACAACCTTGCATACTGTCCTGTCACACCGCAGAGCTTCTGTATGGCTTCTGGTACTCCTTTGTGATCTACCACCTTGATACTCACAAGGGTTTGCTGAGATGCAAAATCTATGACAAAGTTGTAGTTTTGGCCATCCAGCTTTCCTGTCACATTTACACTATGTGTACTTGCCATTTTTCACTTAGCTATTGGGATGTTCACAATGGGTGTTGGTGGGCGTCCCTCAGCACCAACCACTACTGGTTTCCCGAAGCTGACTTATTAGTAGTATTCTTCTTACACTGGCTCCTCATATGTCCTTGTTCTCCACAGTTCCAACAACCTTTCTGGGTAGCAGCCTTTCCTGCCGTGGCATCTTCCCTGTTTTGAAGTTGCCGGCATTGAGCTCTCTTGTGCCCAGGTTTGTTACAGTGTCAGCAGAGTCCCTCAAACTTCTCCCAAAGCTGCCCTCTTCTGGCCTTGAATTCTGGTGACTGTACCAACCTTGGTACCTCTGTGCTGGACTTAACGTAGGATTCGAATTCAAGAGTTCCGGCCATTGCATCCTGCATAGTAGAGGGGTGTGTGCTTGCTTCACTTGTATCTTTAGTTGTGGACTGACCAAGGCATCTATAAACTGATCCCTCAGCAACAGCTTAAGGACATCGGGTGGTGCAGTTGGGTAGGCCTTGTGTGCCATACTTTCCAAATT
>NW_013778962.1:0-699 GCF_000517525.1 Limulus polyphemus
CACAGTAAAAACATGAAAGGATCATGTTCCACCACTTAATGTACATCTTCAAACAGTAAAAACCTGAAAGTATCATGTTACACCAGAATGATCCAGTACTTAATGTACATCTTCATACAGTAAAAACATGAAAGGATCATGTTCTACCAGAATGATCCAGTACTTAATGTACATCTTCACACAGTAAAAACCTGAAAGGATCATGTTACACCAGAATGATCCAGTACTTAATGTACATCTTCACACAGTAAAAACATGAAAGGATCATGTTCTACCAGAATGATCCAGTACTTATAGTATATTTTCACACAGTAAAAACCTGAAAGGATCATGTTACACCAGAATGATCCAGTACTTAATGTACATCTTCACACAGTAAAAACATGAAAGTATCATGTTCCACCAGAATGATCCAGTACTTAATGTACATCTTCACACAGTAAAAACATGAAAGTATCATGTTCCACCAGAATGATCCAGTACTTAATGTACATCTTCACACAGTAAAAACATGAAAGTATCATGTTCCACCAGAATGATCCAGTACTTAATGTACATCTTCACACAGTAAAAACATGAAAGGATCATGTTCCAGCAGAATGATCCAGTACTTAATGTACATCTTCACACAGCAAAAACCTGAAAGGATCATGTTACACCAGAATGATCCAGTACTTAATGTACATCTTCACACGGTAT
>NW_013778963.1:0-698 GCF_000517525.1 Limulus polyphemus
GTCATGGTTGTCGTAACCTTTCTATGACCACTTCCATTTTGTGGCCACGCTGACACATGTATGGAAAAAGTAAACATTTGAGTTGTATGGTCAACATGCATATCGTATGAAAGCTGTCAGTAGACCCTACAGTGTAGATATTATAGACTACGGTGCAGGTATTATTTATTTGCAATGTTTACTCCAACCTGAAATAGTAGGTAATAAGTAGGAATAGTGAATATCACATATTCACAAGGTAAAGTAAATGAAGTTCAGGTTACATTCAAAATATATTATAACGATAACGAAACATTTGTTCTTCATTTTTGTATTTTCTTGGGATTTATACAAACAACTAATGATGTACCCTTTGTGTGTTATTTGTTTTTAATTAAGCTATACAACGAGCTATCTATGCTGTATTGCAGAAATATCGTTATGCCACTGGAAGGGGGAGGGCTCCAACTTTGAAAAATAGGTAGCACACAATAGAACCAACAACACTATATAGTCAAACAGTACGGTTTTTACATTTCTGATACATGTAAAATTTCACTAGGACATTGGGCTGTAAACATAATATTGATGGTTGAGTCAACTTCCATTGAAGAGAATGTTGATATATATGTGTGACATTGTGGACACGCTCATTCATTTAATGTGGAATTCCATGCATGAAAATGTAGGTGTAAGCTTTTAAAAGATGAGGCTGTTCT
>NW_013778964.1:0-699 GCF_000517525.1 Limulus polyphemus
AAGTCTTTATTGACGTGACATCTTCCCTGTGTTGAAGTTGCCGGCATTGAGGTTTCTCATGCCCAGGTTTGTTACAGTACCAGCAAAGTCCCTCAAACCTCTCTGAAAGCTGCCCTTTTCTGGTCTTGAATCCTGATGACTGTACCAACCTTGGACTTAACATAGGGTTCAAATTCAAGAGCTCTGGCCATTGCATCCTGCATAGTAGATGGGTGTGCTTGCTTCACTTGTATCTTCAGTTGTGGACTATCCAAGGCGTCTACAAACTGATCCCTCAGCAACAGCTTGAGGACATTGGGTGGTGCAGTTGGGTAGGCCTTGTGTGGCATACTTTCCAAATCCTGTGTCAGCTCTTGCAGGTTCTCCCCTTTAGCACGTACTCTAGTCTTAAACCTAGCTCTTTAGACTTTGGACTGATTATGAGTTCCATACCTGAGTTCTAGAGCCGCTACCAGTGCTCTATAGTTGTGCCTGTCGTCTGCTGACAACTGTCCAAGTATTTCCAGTGGTTGTCCCTTCAAGCTCGTTACAAACTCTGTAATACACTTAATTTCCACAATCACTTTAAACTTAACTACTTTTGTAAACACACGCTATAATTCACAGCGATTCCCACACTTTACCTACGGTGCCTACTGCTCCCTTGACTCGATTCTCTGTCTCTATATCTATCTATCTTCAATTTTTTATCTCCGCTTT
>NW_013778965.1:0-1835 GCF_000517525.1 Limulus polyphemus
AGTTTTAACGGTAAAGAACGATTTAGTGTTTAAATCAACGATCTAACAATGCATCTGAATTTTAGAATTGATAGTGGTTACTTATGCATGTACGTATCAATACGCGTGAATTGATAGATTGTTTAGTTATGGCTAAAACAAAAAAAACAAAATTAATAAATAAATATACAAATAAAAGCAACAACAAGGAAAACTATGGAGCATATTATGCATAATATTTGCACAAGATTAGGAATGTTTGGGGAATAACGATGAAAGACAAAGACATAGAGCGATGTGCCTAGATATTTATTGATTATGAGATTTTTTGATTTCATTAATAATGCTTCTCTGATTTTTGTTTTGTTAATGTCAGGCTCAAGTTTTAGTATGTGACATTCTGTTCAGAAAAACTTTTTATTCACATGCTCATGGACATGGGATGGGTTTTGGTGATCTTTTAACCTGATCTTCAAGTTACATCCTGTTTCACCTATCTACAAGTTTTCACCCCTGGAATAAAAATTAAACACATGTTAAGAAACTTGTAAACGAACGCATCTCACCAGGAGACATTTACAAAATATAGTGTAATAGTTGCCCAGCTGAATCTAGTCGTTATGTTGAGGTTATATTTACGTGCTAGTTTTTTCCAAATTTATGATAGAGGTACGCTAATGTTTTCTATGTATAGGTTAGTGCAAGTGAGTAGGTTTTCTTTGTTTTGTGGAAATTTCGAGTTTGTTTGTTTATTAAACACCTCTTGTCTGTATATTTTTAATTTGTTAATAGTTTCTGTAACTACTTTATTAGGGAACTGGTTCAAGTTAGTAAAGCATTGAGTTAACTTCTTTATCGCTGTTTTCTGTGGTGATGTAGTGTATGCTAAATTCAAGTGGCTTTTTAGAGTTCCTAGCTTCTGGTGGATTACATGGGGAGGATGTTAACGTTTAAAAATTTATCGTGTAGTTGGTTTTATTTTCCACTGTGAATTGTATGTTTTTATGTGGGTTGTTTATGTGTTGTCTTTATGTAGATTGTTTACGTGTTGTTTTTGTGTAGGTTGTTTATGTGTTGGAGGAATTTTGTTTCTCCATCTTGACAAGTAAAGCCACAAAAAACGTCATCTACACATCTAAGCCAAAATGCAGGCTTATATATACAAGTTACTAAGGGATGTTGTTCTATGTGATGTAAGAAAAGAGTGGCCAAAGTTCCTGATAATAGCATGGCAAGTCTGGGTAACTGAAGGAAGTGCAAATTTCTGTATTGAAAGCAAATAAACGTGGCTAAGTTGTAACAGTTTGATTAGGTGTTTCTGTTTTCTGTTGATTTGGGGTCTTCTGAAATAAGTTCTGCAGTGAGTTGTATTGTCTCATGACAAGAGGGTTTGAGGGAATATGTTTACGACATCAAAACTAGACATAATGACGTAACTGTCTAAACTATGTAATTGTTGTAGAAGGTGTGAAGTGCTTTTTAATTGGATGTGTATTTTGGAAACATAAAATTCTCAAATCTAATTAATGTACTTTAAAGGTAATCTTTTTTCTTTTTATAACATTTTGAGTAGTTTGCTCAGTTTTATGTTGTATATTGAGTTGAAGTCAGTATTAGACAGAGTAAATTTAGACGTATCGTTTACTATATTTTCCATTAAGGAATCTTACTGTTTGGTTGTTAAAATCACGATCGAGTTTCCTTTATCGACTCTTTGAATGACAATGTCGTCATTGTTCCTAAAAAGTTTTAAGCCTTTTCTTTCTGCTGATGTCAAATTTTATGTTTCTTTTTGTTTAGTACTTTGGAAGTTTTTAATGGACCTGCTTTTGGCTTGGTAGGAAATTGCTCATTAA
>NW_013778966.1:0-699 GCF_000517525.1 Limulus polyphemus
GGACCCTGCCATCACAGTTTTTAAGGCTAAAGTCACCTGAACGAAACTTGCTGAACCATCGTTGACACTTACGAACGTTCAAAACATTTCCATAAACTTCTTTGATATTCTTTGTGGCTACAGAGGCGTTGTTTCCCATCTTGTAGTCAAACAGCAATGCATGCCCAATGTGTGTCTCGTCGTGTGCCATCACTATAAGGGATTAGAGTATACTAAACTTTACACATTATATAGGCTAAACCAACGTAACGTTTAGGCGGTTCGTTTAACTATTTATACGTGATTTATGTTTTTTGGGGGTGGTTTGTTTGTTTGTTTTGAATTTCGCGCAAAGCTACACGAGGGCTATCTGCGCTAGCCATCCCTAATTTAGCAGTGTAAGACTAGAGGGAAGGCAGCTAGTCATCACCACCCACCGCCAACTCTTGTGCTACTCTTTTACCAACGAATAGTGGGATTGACCGTCACATTATAACACCCCCACGGCTGAAAGGGCGAGCATGTTTGGTGGGACGGGGATTCGAACCCGCGACCCTCAGATTACGAGTCGAGCGCCCTAACCACCTGGCCATGTTGGGGGTGGTTAATGAAAGTGTTCCAAAACGCGACAGTAATTTCTTGACGACCTAATAATATAATAAATTTAATCCAACCAAAGTAACAAACAGCACTTTGATGCGATTCTTTAAAAAGATAAAG
>NW_013778967.1:0-699 GCF_000517525.1 Limulus polyphemus
AATAACTCTCCAACTTACTTCTTAGCCAAATGCTTAACCAAAACACTATCGTTTTTGCAATACTTAAAAAAAAGTACATTGTAAAGAACTCTAAAGATTTTGTTTCAAGAAAAGAAAACATCAACGTCAAATACAAATACATGGCAACATTTGATATAAAAGTTTGTTCAAGAAAGTTCCATTAATGGGGTTGTAGATGTTCTATCAAAAAATTTGACGAGACATTTACGTCTCAAGTTGAAAAAGAAGAAATCATTACGTTGCTAAAATTATGTTTCAACAACTTCTACTTCCAGCTAAACAATGAACATTTTCAACAGAGTCAAGGATTTAGCATGAAAAGTCCTTTGCGACATTTACAAAGATGACTTTGAAAACAAACTTTTCCACAAAATAGAACATAAGTCATATTTCTACATATCTGCTTGTTTGTTAATTTCCGGTATAATTTCTATTCGAGGAACTTCAGCGATACAAGTACCTTCCTGATTAAAACAAGTTTATTCTTTCTCGATACAAACTTTTTTGTAATACACAGAATTTCCACAGTCACTTTAAACTTAATAACCTTTATAACACACGCTATAAATCACAGAGATTTACACACTTTACTTACGGTGCCTACTGTTCGCTCGATTCAATTATCTATCTCTTCGCTCTATCTATCTCTGCAATCTATCTGCCTATCTCTTCAATCGC
>NW_013778968.1:0-699 GCF_000517525.1 Limulus polyphemus
AATTGCATTTATCGTGAGACATTAGTATCAGGCCTGATACATTTTTGAGCATCTTGATTTAATCTCTTAGGGATTTTCAAGAACTGTATTGCTTGAAAATATATTAGGCCTAAAAGGAATGTCTTATGACAAATGTAAATTACCATATATATATATATTTTGTAATTATTCAAACTGTTACTTTTCTATGGTTTAAAATGAAAATAAATCATGGGAAAACATTTCAAGGATTAGTTATGCAGACATCTGAGTAAGCAGGCAGTATTGTATGACTTAAGCCTTGCTTGTGTAAAAAGTCTAGTGTAATAAATATCTAAAAGTTAGGCTAGATATACGTTCGCGCACTAAGTACTTTATATGCATAGAACAACCAATAATTGCGAATCGCCTATATCTCTATAATGCTTACATATAACAAAACAATATTTATCTTGAACTCTGCTGTTATATATTCTCGGAGAACTTCATGAAGTGTTCTGTTTTATTTGTATTCACGGGTAAAGACTTATATATGAAACCATCCAATTACATTAGGATGAGGCCTAATACATTTTTAAACACGACATTCTTAATCTACCTTATTAGGGATTTTCAAGAACAGTATTGTTTTAAAATGTATTAGACTTAAAACTATCGTCCTATGCAGGGGTCACCAAACTTTTTTCACAGAGGCCAGATAACTGAGAGAATGACGAGCCC
>NW_013778969.1:0-884 GCF_000517525.1 Limulus polyphemus
ACTTTATTCTGCAGCCAGTATGTTAATTAACTCATCAATTTACAACATATCTACATGTGTTTCCTTAAGTCCGAGTGGATTAAACAGGAAACAAAACTAGTATAGTTCTATGACACACTGTTGACTTCATTCTGTAGCCAATGTGTTAATTAACTCATATATTTACAACATATCTACATGTGTTTCCGTAAGTCCGAGTGGATTAAATAGGACCCAATAGCTAGTATCGTTCTATGACCCACTGATGACTTTATTCTGCAGCCAAAGTGTTAATTAACTCATCCATTTACAACATATCTACATGTGTTTCTTTAAGTCCGAGTGGATTAAATAGGTCCCAATAGCTAGTATCGTTCTATGACCCACTGTTGACTTTAGTCTGCAGTCGTGTTAATTAACTCATCTATTTACATCATATCTACTTGTGGTTTTTAAGTCCGAGTGGATTAAATAGGACCCAATAAGTAGTATTGTTCTATAACCCACTGTTGAATTTAGTCTGCAGCCAAAATGTTAATTAACTCATATATTTACAACATATCTACATGTGTTTCCTTACGTCCGAGTGTATTAAATAAGACCCAATAGCTACTATCGTTCTATGACCCACTGATGACTTTATTCTGCAGCCAATGTGTTAATTAACTCAAATATTTACAACATATCTACATGTGTTTTTTAAGTCCAAATGTATTAAATAGGTCCTAATAACTAGTATCGTTCTGTGACCCATTGTTCAGTGAGACGTAGAACGATACTAGCAATTGGGTCCTATTTAATCCAGTCTTATTTATGGAAACACATGTAGATATGTTGTAAATAGATGAGTTAATTAACACATTGGCTGATGACTAAAGTTTTTGACTTTAGTCTGCAGTCAATGT
>NW_013778970.1:0-700 GCF_000517525.1 Limulus polyphemus
CATATTTATTGATGGTAAAATGTTCCTGAGAAGGAAAAATATGTTTTTCTTTTAATTATCTGCCATTTTGTGATTGTAACACTGATGTTTTGAGCACGTGGTTTGCAAGATGGTGTAAATTGAGAATTGCGTCATTTAGACTGAATTTTTGTATTTATGTTAAATTAAGCTATTTAATTAGGAAAGATGTGGCATACAAATGTGTCAAAAAAACAATTTCTGTTCTATTTTGTTGAAAGAACATTTTGGAGAAGTCGTTCAAAACATTGGAGCACGTTTGATGAAGAAGGGTTCTATGCCATTACTGTTGCTGATTAAGTGATTAAATCAGATTATTGATTCGAAGCTTCCGCTATCAAAAGGTAAGATGAAAATATTGGTCTTATTTTAAAGTTCTATTTTGTGGTTTATTAAGAGTGACTGAAGCTTTTAATAGTACTTTAACTTTTTGTTCTTAGTAATTTAGTTTCTTTTGAGAAAGTTACCAAAAGTTTCGTGCTATTCATTATAAAGTTTACAAAAAATCAAGTCCAGTGTATCTTACACAAGTTACAAATACAAACCACATTTATGTTAGGTATCTATTTATAGCATTATTGCTGAAACCCGAAAATGACACTTGTAGGGCTTATTACTATTAATTACGAAGAATATTCATATTTCTTGATCATTGATGTAAGATAAGTTATGATGGTCCTAG
>NW_013778971.1:0-699 GCF_000517525.1 Limulus polyphemus
TTTGTAGGCAGCTATTTGTTTTATAAGAGGCTATGAATTTAATTGCACTTTTATAAACGTTTAGAATCTTACAAAGTTACTTTTATAAAAATCATAAAATATTTCTCGTAACTTGTTTGTTTGTTATTAAGCACAAAGCTACACAATGGGCTATCTGTGCTCTGCCCACAACGGGTATCGAAACCCGGTTTCTAGAGTTGTAAGTCCGCAGACACACCGCTGTGCCACTGGGGAGCCAGAAACTAAATAATGAGTAAAAATAATCATGCCCAGTGTTTCTTATAATTATATTTAAGATTGAATTAGTCATCTACAATTAAACGTACGCCCTTGAATTCTTCTCAATGTGGGTGGGGTAGCATTTTGTGTATTTACCTCACCCCTTTTTGAACTGTGGGGCTTCTCGTAACTACACAAGTTTATATATATATATATTTTCCTTCCGTTGTGTAATTGGTAACCTTGAGAACTTATAAAGTTACAATTCGGGGTTAAATCCCTCGGGTAGTCACAACTAGGATAGAAAACAAACAAACACAGGAATTTTTATATTATTTGTTATTTTATTTGTAACAAAATTACATGTGAATACTCAAGTGCCCATAGCGTTAACCGCTTCCACCAACACATAAAATCGTCCTCCTCCTCCTAAACCAAAGCCTCCTCCGCGCTGACAACAATAGGTAGGAGGAACATAAT
>NW_013778972.1:0-697 GCF_000517525.1 Limulus polyphemus
GTTACACCTAGGTGTTATGGAGTAGATGTACCAAGTAAGGCTAAAGATGAGTATGGTGGTTATAAATTCAATTACTAGAGTTACACTAAGGTGTTCGTGGAGCAGTTGTATTAAGTAAGGCTAAAGACGAGTATGTTGGATATAAATTCGATAACTATAGTTACACCTAAGTGTTCATGGAGGAGTTTTATCAAGTAAGGCTAAAGATGAGTATGGTGGTTATAAATTCGGTAACTAGAGTTACACCTAGGTGTTCATGAAGTAGTTGTACCAAGTAAGGCTGAAGATGAGTATGGTGTTTATAAATTCGGTAACTGGAGTTAAACCTAGGTGTTCATAGAGTAGTTGTACCAAGTAAGGCTAAAGATCAGTATGGTGGTTATAAATTCGGTAACTATAGTTACACCTAGGTGTTTATGGAGTTCTTGTTCCAAGTAGGGCTAAAGGTAAGTATGGTGGTTACACATGCGCTAACTAGATGTGCATGGAGTAGTTGTATCAAGTAAGGCTAAAGACGAGTATGTTGGTTATAAATTCAGTAACTAGAGTTACACTTAGGTGTTCATAGAGTAGTGGAACCAAGTAAGACTAAGGACGAGTAGGTTCGTTATAAATTCTGTAACTAGATTTACGCATAGGTGTTCATGGAGTAGTTGTACCAAGTAAGGCTAAAACGAGTATGTTGGTTATAAATACA
>NW_013778973.1:0-863 GCF_000517525.1 Limulus polyphemus
TGGAGTCACCGGGTAGACAAGCGATTCCGTGTAATTTGATTTTTGGGGTTGTCCTCTCCCTTTGCATGGATGAATCATGTTTAAACAGACCCCACATAGTTGTTCTCCTCGGTTTACTATCATCACGGTAGACGAAGACCATATTAACATGAGCTTTAGTGATTTTTTCACTGATGTTAATTTTAGGTAGATTAGTCATTTCCAGACTAATCGACATTCTAGTTACATGGTAGACTCAGGAACACACACAGCGACATCTGGATGAAAACAAACTGTTAGTTTTATAATAAAGTTAATGTATGTTTGTTTTTTGCTATTTTTAACTCGTTTTAAAAACAAAATTTCGTGGCATTCAACGCGTGCAATAGAAATATGCATTTTTGATGTCCTTATGTCATTTACAGACTATATAGGTTAGGAGTGCCTAGCAACCCAGAATGCGAAGTAAAACTTCTACGGTTTGAGCTGCAATATACCACTGGGTATTGTCTCCAGCACAGCACTTCGAAATTAGAGATAATTATGTCTATGTGTCATATAGAAATGTCGTTTAGCCTAAAAATACCGAACATCTGAAGATACATATTTTACACTTTGCACTAATGTAAATCAGGAAAACTTTTGTTGATATCCTAACATATGAAATGGGTTTACTCGTGTGGTTTAACAAAACTTTTGTTGATATCCTAACATATAAAATTGGGTTTACTCGTGTGTGAGTTAACAAAACATTTGTTCATATCCTAACGTATGACATGGGTTTACTCGTGTGTGAGTTAACAAAACATTTGTTCATATCCTAACATATGACATGGGTTTACTCGTGTGGTTTAACAAAACATTTGTTGATATCCTAACATATG
>NW_013778974.1:0-698 GCF_000517525.1 Limulus polyphemus
AGTGTGATTGAATTGTTTCTATAATATAATGTGACTGAACTGTCTGTACAATATGGTGTGACTGAACTGTTTGTACAATATTTTGTAACTGAACTATTTCTACAGTGTTGGGTGACTGATTGTACAATATAGTGTAATTAAAATGTTTCTGTAGTATATTGTGACTGAATTGTTTCTACAATATAATGTGACTGAATTGTTTCTACAGTATAATGTGACTGAATTATCTCTACGTTATAGTGTGACTGAACTGTTACTGCAGTATAGTGTGATTGAATTTTTTCTACAGTATGGTGTGACTGAACTGTTACTGCAGTATAATGTGACTGAATTGTTTCTATAGTATAATGTGACTGAATTGTTTCTACAGTATAATGTGACTAAATTGTTTCTACAATATGGTGTGACTGAACTGTCTGTACAATATGATGCGACTGAACTGTCTGTACAATATGGTGTGACTGAACTGTTTCTGCAGTATAGTGTGATTGAATTTTTCTACAGTATAATGTGACTGAATTGTTTCTACAGTATAATGTGACTGAATTGTTTCTACAGTATAATGTGACTAAATTGTTTCTACAATATAGTGTGACTGAATTTTTCTACAGTATAATGTGACTGAATTGTTTCTACAGTATAATGTGACTGAATTGTTTCTACAGTATAATGTGACTGAACTGTTTCTACAGTATAAT
>NW_013778975.1:0-791 GCF_000517525.1 Limulus polyphemus
ATCCTTAGCCTTACCTGGTACAACTACTACATGAACACCTAGGTGTAACTATAGTTACCGAATTTATAACCACCATTCTTATCTTTAGCGTTTTTTGGTACAAGAACTCCACGAACACCTAAGTGTAACTCTAGTTACCAAATTTATAACCACCTTACTCGTTTTTAGCATTATTTGGTACAACAACTCCACGAACACCTAGGTGCAACTCTAGTTACCGAATTTATAACCACCATACTCATATCTAGCATTACTTGGTACAACTACTCCATAAATACCTAGGTGTAACTATAGTTACCGAATTTAAAACCATAATACTCATCTTTAGCCTTACTTGGTACAACTACTCCATGAACACCTAGGTGTAACTCTAGTTACCGAATTTGTAACCACCATACTCATCTTTAGCCTTACTTGGTACAACTACTCCACGAACACCTAGGTGTAACTGTAGTTACAGAATTTATAACCGCCATACTCATCTTTGGCCTTACTTTGTACAACTACTCCATGAACACTTAGGTGTAACCCTTGTTACCGAATTGACAACCAACATACTCATCTTTAGCCTTACTTGGTACAACTACTCCATAAACACCTAGGTGTAACTATAGTTACCGAATTTATAACCATCATACTCATCTTTAGCCTTACTTGGTACAATTACTAAATGAACACCTAGGTGTAACTATAGTTACCGAATTTATAACCACCGTTCTCATCTTTAGCGATTTTTGGTACAAGAACTCCCCGAACACCTAGGTGTGAATCTAGTTACTGAATTTATAACC
>NW_013778976.1:0-700 GCF_000517525.1 Limulus polyphemus
CCAAGAAGTGACGGCAACAATGGAATTGAATTGCAGACAGAGATAGAGACGACAATTGAGTCAAGCGCGGGAGTCGTTTGTTGTGAATTATAGCGTTTGCTTAAGTTATAGCGTGACTGTGGAAATTAAGTGTATTGCAAAGTTGTATTGAGAAAGAATAAACTAGTTTTATTTAAGAAAGGACTTGTGGCGCTAAAGTTTCATCGGAAAGAAATTATTCGGGAAATTAACTAACGACCAGAGACGTAACAGATGGCTTTGATTATATGGACTAACTTTGCACGACCTGTCAAAAATATGACGGGTTGGAGTTTTGTAGAAAACCCCCGGGGAGGCGCACCCCTTTCTTCAACTAGCTTTGTTCACCATCTGAATATGTATAAAAGCCAGTGTCTTTTCATGATGCTGCGTTCCAACAATGGCTTTTATGTTATGTTGCTCAGCTACAAAAGTATGACCTGATATAGTTATTAATCTGTGTGCTGGAAGTATAAAATGAATGTCTAGACAACGAAACTGTAACAAACCACAGCGTTAAACATTTCATTAATCATGAATTTACATGACTTCCGTCCAGGGGACGCTCCAGCTAGTTATTTAATATAAATCTAATGTATCTGATTGTTGTTGTTTTAATTGGTTCATTTTAAACACTCAACTCTCCTGTCTTTCTCTTTTTACTCAGAACATTAACATCATG
>NW_013778977.1:0-698 GCF_000517525.1 Limulus polyphemus
TTAATGTGTGGCAGATCAGGTGCAACTCTTTACGTGTTAAGTTATACTACAGTTGTTAATGTGTTGCATATCAGGTGCAACTCTTTACGTGTTAAGTTACACTACAGTTGTTAATGTGGGGCAGATCAGGTGCAACTCTTCACGTGTTAAGTTACGCTACAGTTGTTAATGTGTGGCAGATCAGGTGGAACTCTTTACGTATTAAGTTATACTACAGTTGTTAATGTGTGGCAGATCAGGTGCAACTCTTTACGTGTTAAGTTATACTACAGTTGTTAATGTGTGGCAGATCAGGTGCAACTTGTTACGTGTTAGGTTACAGTTGTTAATGTGTGGCAGATCAGTTGCAACTCTTTACGTGTTAAGTTACAGTTGTTAATGTGTGGCAGATCAGGTGCAACTCTTTACGTGTTAAGTTACAGTTGTTAATGTGTGGCATATCAGGTGCAACTCTTTACGTGTTAAGTTATACTACAGTTGTTACTGTGTGGTAGATCAGGTGCAACTCTTTACGTGTTAAGTTACAGTTGTTAATGTGTGGCAGATCAGGTGCAACTCTTAACGTGTTAAGTTACAGTTAATAATGTGTGACAGATCAGCTGCAACTCTTTACGTGTTAAGTTACAGTTGTTAATGTGTGGCAGATCAGGTGCAACTCTTTACGTGTTAAGTTATACTACAGTTGTTAATGTGTGGCA
>NW_013778978.1:0-698 GCF_000517525.1 Limulus polyphemus
CAAAGAGCCTCGATTACAATCTACTTTCTTTAACTCCAATACTATAATAGCAAGTATGTATTACAAACAAAACACTATCTATAATAAAGAGCCTCGATTACAACCAATCTACTTTCTTTAACTCCAATACTATAATAGCAAGTATGTTACAAAGAAAACACTACCTATAATAAAGAGCCTCGATTACAACCAATCTACTTTCTTTAACTCCAATACTATAATAGCAAGTATCTATTACAAACAAAACACTATCTATAATAAAGAGCCTCGGTTACAACCAATCTACTTTCTTTAACTCCAATACTATAATAGAAAGTATCTATTACAAACAAAACACTATCTATAATACAGAGCCTCGATTACAACCAATCTACTTTCTTTAACTCAAATACTATAATAGCAAGTATCTATTACAAACAAAACACTATCTATAATAAAGAGCCACGGTTACAACCAATCTACTTTCTTTAACTCCAATACTGTAATAACAAGTATCTATTACAAACAAAACACTATCTATAATAAAGAGCCTCGATTACAACCAATCTACTTTCTTTAACTCCAATACTATAATAGCAAGTATCTATTACAAACAAAACACTATCTATAATAAAGAGCCTCGATTACAACCAATCTACTTTCTTTAACTCCAATACTATAATAGCAAGTATATATTACAAACAAAACACTATCTATAA
>NW_013778979.1:0-697 GCF_000517525.1 Limulus polyphemus
TTCGTTGGTAAAAGAGTAGCCCAAGAGTTGGCGGTGGGTGGTGATGACTAGCTGCCTTCCCTCTAGTCTTACACTGCTAAATTGAGGGACGGCTAGCGCAGATAGCCCTCGTGTAGCTTTGCGCGAAATTCATAACAAACAAACAAACAAACAAAAGCCCTCGTGTAGTTTTGCGCGAAATTCAAACCAAAAGAAACCTTTTATTAATTTTGTTGTACCCATTTTACCGATTAGAGAGAGAGAGAAGCTAATGACATTTAGAGTTCCTTCCCAAAAGGTTCTTGTTACTTTCAAGCGGTAAATAAAATATGGAACGTAGCATTAATTATTTTATTATCTTGAATAATTCCTTCTCTAACACCACAACTGCCATAGATTAGATATTTATTAAAGGTGCTGTTTTTTTATGATCAAGACAGTCGACTGTGGTCATCTCAACTTTCTAAGTAAAATTCGCAAATTTTATTCAGTTGCAAAATTTGGAAAAAACTAAGATCTACAAGATGTTCGAGGAGGTCGTGGCTTAGTACTTAGTGTATTCTGACTGTGAATCCGTGCATTCGTGGTTCGTGACTTATTGCCGCAGAAATGCTTTGCACTTTGATTGCATTATAAGAATGACGGTCAAATCCCACTATTTGGTCAGAAAAAAAAGTATCTCAAGTGTTGGCGGCGAATGCTAATGAGAAGTTTCCTT
>NW_013778980.1:0-699 GCF_000517525.1 Limulus polyphemus
AGGACAACAATATTTTGTCCGCATACATTCAATTACTCATTACACTGTTGTCCCGTCACGTTGTCAACGTCTTATATATACAAGACTAACACATATCTAGTAGTCTCCCGATAATTCACGAAGGTTCGAGAGAAGTGGCGTGATACTAGTCACGTGACCTCGCTGAAGCAACACTGCCCCCTCCTTAGTATTGTTCGTCCCGAACAATAGCCACTTACATTAAACCAATAACAATAACTTAATTAAATGTACAGAATTACAAACACAAAATTCTCTTAATTTTACGGGACGTGTCTTCTTCCATACTGCCCCCTCCTTAGTATTGTTCGTCCCGAACAATAGCCACTTACATTAAACCAATAACAATAACTTAATTAAATGTACAGAATTACAAACACAAAATTCTCTTAATTTTACGGGACGTGTCTTCTTCCATACTGGTCTCCGTCTCGTTGGCTTCTGCTTCACGTGGGGTTCATCTGCTTCATCAGGAAATGTTCTATCGTCGATAACAGTCGCATCAGTGGTAGTAACTTCATCAAGAGCTTCACCGTTTCCCTTCTCAAACTGAGTAGAGTTTCTTCTTCAAAGGTGGCTTCTTCAGGTGGCACGTCTTCAGCAGCGTCATTTGTTCTGTTGTCCACTTTGTCCCAACTGAAATGTCCTGGACCGTGATAATGCCAAAGCCTGTTGGCATGC
>NW_013778981.1:0-2510 GCF_000517525.1 Limulus polyphemus
GGAAGCATTTGGTTGTCGAAACTTGTTCGTATGTAGTTCAATTACTCAACAAAACCATAGCTAATTTTTTTGAACAGTCTTCTGGTTGTACAACGTTTCGACAAGGTTTTGTCATCATCAGGTACAAGTAGTTTACATTGACCCAGATATATATATATATATACGGTATGGAACCTTGTCGAAACGTTGTACTTTGGTGTTATGTTAAACTTATATTAAAGTTTTTTTTCATTACTCATTCAAGCCGTCTCCAAGCATCATTAATATTTATTTTCTTATGTGGTAACGTTACCGATTGGTTTAAAGATACAGGGGGTGCTGCCTGGGTGATTTCTCAGTTTTGGTTATATTTCATTCATAGATGAAAATGACTGAAAATGCTACCGATAACAGTCCAAAAGTTTATTAAAGTATTTTATTTTCTCGTTGTAAGTCTGCAGACATACCGCTGTGCCACTGGGGGGCGTGTACATCACTCGGAGATGAAAAAGTTCGTATTATAAGATGATACAAGTTGTCTTATGTTGCCTGCCTTAGAGCAGGCAACATAAGGAAACCGGTGAAAATTAGCTGTAACATAGTTTACCTATCATTAAGAATTGTGGGATATCAAACAGCTAAATAATTTCAGACACATACATAAATGTCTACAAACATTTCTCCTACCTTTTATTGGTTTCGTCCACTAGAACTCCGCCATCTGAAGGTTAATTTCTTACATTTAGAATTATTAAAAGATACTGTTGATAAGAACTTGTATCCCTTACATTTGCGCGGCAACAGACACAGAAATAACCTTTACTAAAACACCACGGTTATAGCCCTCCCTAATCTGTTAATTGTTACTTATGATCATAAGGCATTTATGTTGATCGACAGGAAAAGAGATTATTTCACAGTTTTCATGTACATTTCACTAAGAAAAGCTGGGATAACTACACATGGACATCATCATGGACATGTACATCACTTGTTGTTTGTTTGTAGTTATGCACAAAGCTACACAATGGGCTATCTGTGTTCTGCCCACCACAGGTATGGAAACCCAGTTTCTAGCCAATATGATTATAATTTATAAATATAACGGCAGTATTGGCTTGGTTTTGTGTGTAGTATCAACACACGTTAGGGTGGTATAATCGGAATATTTACTTGGAATATTATAACAATCACCAGTTCGAGAACTGGAATAAATTTCACGGTGCTCAATTGCACATTTTAACTTCGACATGTGTAACGTGCGTATTACCATGATCAATATTTCTTCATAGACCGAGCTTGTGTGGAGTAAGGAAAAAAACAGGGCGTTATCTACTGTCTGGGCTACTACTAAAACCAGCTAACAAAAGTATAACACAGTCTCACTTCTTCACTTTTACAATAACCATTGTTTAATATAGAGACAGTGTCCATGTCAATGACAGCAAAATTGTGTTCCTCTACTTCTTTTTCTGTCCTAAACTTTTATATATGAAGCTTCGGAGCGACCAGTGACACGAGCTACTGGACACACATTTATTTGACAGCTCTTTTCAATACGAGTCCTTGGTGAAAATTAAACTGGACTGCTTGTGTCTGATTGCGGCCTTTTCTGCATATATATTACCGCAGCTGTAATTGAGATTTAGAAGTGCGCGTGCTTCGCGCGAAAAGCGTGCGCTAGACAGTTGAGTTGTCCACCAATTGAGCAATTGAGTAGTTTCGGTGAAATTAACATACATGATGAAAGGAATATTCTATAACTACACAGTTTCTGTTAATAGATATTGTTCCCTTTCTGCCACTGTTGTCTATTGAAATGTAGTAATAATCAACTGACAAGAATGCTGGATGTTTTACTAATACCTTAAGAGGATAATATACTTGGATATCGTAACAAACCAGCTTTGAAAGGAACCGACAGGTGCTTAAAAAGCAGTTGAAAATGTGCTAAACTAATTAGCTTTTCTAAGACTAGATATTTTCTAGTGTTGTGTGTTTTCAGTTTTGTTGGTATAACAGGGATAATAATCCTTCGTGGAATCTTAGAGCATATAACAAAGTAGCAGATTTCATACTCCAAGACATAACCAGTATAAATACCTGAAGAAATACGAACAAATTCATAAAATGGTTCTCTAAATGGAAACATTAGATTTTAACATTGTTAAGCCTACGACGTCTTCAGGTATTTGTTTCAACCTTCTAAAGATACTGCCGTAACTGACGCCTTCAGGTATTTGATTTTCACTAAGTTTAATCAAGAAACTCCATTGGTTTAAAATCTGTTTAAATGCAATATAATATATCAGCAGATATCACAGAAAACGAAAAATGATGTTTTATACAATTTGCATTAAATATAGAACATAATAACACATTCAGTGAGTTACCTTGTAGATCTGTCTAAACTTGAAAACATAAACTGGATCTAGTGTGTTGACTGTTAACTAAAGAACATAATAACACATTCAGTAAGTTACTTTGTAGATCTGTCTAAACTTGAAGGCATAAACTGGATCTAGTGTATT
>NW_013778982.1:0-701 GCF_000517525.1 Limulus polyphemus
TAGTGTGTTTTGATACTGTTCTTATTAGTTGTAGACTTCGATAGTTAATACCTCTTAATATACGATAACATTGAGTTATGTTGTTTGACGATGAATTAGTATGGAGACATTGTTATACCCCATGTAGATATGGGGCATGTTGTTACATGCTGTAACAACATGCCCCAAGGTTATAACAACATGCCCCCAAAGTTCATCAAAAAGGTGTAAAGCAAGTAGGGGCGATAACCTCAGGTGAAAGAGGTACACTTGTGACAATTCTTACTGCACTCAATGCATTAGGAAACAGTGTTCCTTCTATGTTTATTTTCCCACGCATCCATTTCAAAGATCACTTCCTAAACGGGGGACCAGCTGGATTTATCGGTGCAGCATATCCTTCAGGTTAGATGACCGAATATAGTTTTCTAAAACTCATGGAACATTTTGTGAAGACAGTCAAATGTTCTAAGGATCATCCGATTGTTCTTCTCCTTGATAACCATGAGTCACATATCAGCTTAGATTGTATCAATTTTTGTGTGGAAAATGGTATAAATCTTCTCTCGTTCCCGCCTCACTGTTTGCTCAGATTACAGCCCCTGGATAGAAGTATATACGGGCCTTTCGAAGAAGTATTATAACGCAGCAGCTGACGGTTGGCTAAAGAACAATCCTTGGAAAAACAATGTGCATTTATGACATACCAACCTTAGTAAATC
>NW_013778983.1:0-1008 GCF_000517525.1 Limulus polyphemus
CTAGCCGTCCCTAATTTAGCAGTGTAAGACTAGAGGGAAGGCAGCTAGTCATCACCACCCACCGCCAACTCTTGGGCTACTCTTTTACCAACGAATAGTGGGATTGACCGTCACAGTATAACGCCCCCACGGCTGAAAGGGCGAGCATGTTTGGTGGGACGGGGATTCGAACCCGCGACCCTCAGATCGCGAGTCGAGTACCCTAACCACCTGGCTATGCCGGGCCGGCACAAACAAGTTTTCATTTTTTGTGATGAACACATTTCTACGTAACTAAGATACGTGATTTATAACATAACACGTAAAACTGATGGACCTTTATGTTTCTTAGCGTTTTACGTGGACTGTGAAACAATTGTTCTACGAAATTTAAACAGTAGAGAATTACGTGAGAACGCAGTTATCATCAACATTATTTGAAGTTTATGATTTTAAACATTGAAAGCCGGCGAATCAATGGAGCCACTAAGCCTAATTTGTGTTATAAAAATCACGCTAGCTTCCAGATGTTCTATTCACGTCCTTCTTACTTAGGCCGTTACTCGTTTCAACTAAGAGGCGTGTAAAAAATAGTATTTCCAGTCTATATTGTATTTTTATTTTTTGCCGCATTGCCCAGGTGGCCTATCGGACTTTACCGGAACTCCTCAGGTGGGCTGGACTGTGATAGCCCTTAAACTTTATGTCTAAAATGCTATTTTATATGCATTACGGAACATTTAATATTCAGGTGTTAAATGTCCGAAAGCTAACAAAATAAAGGAACCAACAAGCCAAATAATCGTGGTGATGAACGATTATCCGCGGATGTCTTATTTTTCTTTCACGTTCTGTTTTCTTAGTTCGTTACAGATTTTGCATTTGAGATCAGAGGAATATATAGGCCAAAGGTTGATGTGTAACGTGACGTTTAGCACGAATATTGGGCCCAGTGGTTTTATATATATATATATAGAGTGTATCATGTTATTTCTAATACACCAGTATTAGATACCTGATAATTACTAG
>NW_013778984.1:0-700 GCF_000517525.1 Limulus polyphemus
GTCTTCTTATTGCCAGGACACATTATTGTTATACCTTGTGTTTTCTTACTGACAGTACACATTATCGTTGAATTTTGTGTCTTCTTATTGACAGTACACAGTATCGTTAAATCTTGTGTCTTCTTATTGACAGTACACAGTATCGTTAAATATTGTGTCTTCTTATTGACAGTACACAGTATCGTTAAATCTTGTGTCTTCTTATTGACAGTACACAGTATCGTAAAATCGTGTGTCTTCTTATTGACAGGACACATTATTGTTAAATCTTGTGTTTTCTTATTGAAAGTACTCAGTATCGTTAAATCTTGTGTCTTCTTATTGACAGTACACAGTATCGTTAAATCTTGTGTCTTCTTATTGACAGTACACAGTATCGTTTAATCTTGTGTCTTCTTATTGAATGTACACAGTATCGTAAAATCTTGTGTCTTCTTATTGACAAGACACATTATTGTTATATATTGTGTTTTCTTACTGACAGTACACATTATCGTTGAATATTGTGTCTTCTTATTGAGAGTACACAGTATAGTTAAATCTTGTGTCTTCTTATTGACAGTACACAGTATCGTTAAATCTGATGTCTTCTTATTGACAGTACACAGTATCGTTAAATCTTGTGTCTTCTTATTGACAGTACACAGTATCGTAAAATCTTGTGTCTTCTTATTGACAGGACACATTATCGTTAAATCTT
>NW_013778985.1:0-957 GCF_000517525.1 Limulus polyphemus
TTTACAATTACAACCGCATGCTAAACTTCAACACATCACAAGGTCATAAAAACCCCGTGTATTCACTTGTTATATAAAATACAGTTATAATTAAAACAGCATGTCAATCTTCAATTCATCATCAGGTCATAAAGACCTCGTGTATTCACTTTTTATATAAAATACTGTTATATTACAACAGCATGTCATTATGAAGTACATCATAATGTCATAAAGATACCGTGTATTTACTTGTTATATAAAATACAATTGTATTTTTGGCAGCATGTCATAGTAAATTACATCATAAAGTCATAAAGACTATGTCTATTTCTTGTTATATAAAATACTGTTATAATTACAACATCATTTCATTGTACAATACATCATTAGGACATAAAGACCCCGTGTATTCACTCTTTTATATAAAATAATGTTATTTTACAACAGTTTGTTATTGATCAATACATCATAAAGTAATAAAGACCCCGTGTATTCACTTTTTATATAAAATACTGTTATATTACAACAGAATGTCATTGTGAAATACATCATAATGTCATAAAGACCCCGTGTATTTACTTGTTATATAAAATACTGTTATAATTACAACATCATTTCATTGTACAATACATCATTAGGACATAAAGACCCCGTGTATTCACTCTTTTATATAAAATAATGTTATATTACAACAGTTTGTTATTGATCAATACATCATAAAGTAATAAAGACCCCGTGTATTCACTTTTTATATAAAATACTGTTATATTTACAACAGCATTTCATTGTACAATGCATCATGAGGTCATAAAGACACTGTGTATTCACTTTTATATAAAATACTGTTATAATTACAACAGCATGTCATTGTACAAGACATCATAAATTCATAAAGACCCCGTGTATTCACTTTTTATATAAAATACTGTTATATTACATCAATTTGTTATTGTACAATACATCATAAGGTCATAA
>NW_013778986.1:0-2866 GCF_000517525.1 Limulus polyphemus
TCTCCGACTCAGGAAAAAGTCGGGGGAATAAAAAATCACAAATTTGTCAATCTGACTGACTAACGTTGTTAGAAATCATATCTCTCTTCTGCCTTCACTTTATTCAAATCTAAATACACCAGATTGAATTACGCTGTTAATAGATGTGGTTTAATTTAATCTATCAAAGTATTCTGCTACAGGTAGGTCAGATAGTTTGGTTACGTACATATATCTGTACTTGGTTGCTAAAACAAAGTTTACAACAGATAAATTTACCTATATACACCTTTCATTTAGTTTGAACAATTACCAAGTTACAAAAAGCACACGAGGTAGGAATGGGTGGAACGATGGCCACACCCACTTTCAGGCATATTTTTAAAATCACACTGTTTCAAGTACAACCTTAGATGCCAATACGTCACACTTAATTTTAAAACAATGCAATAGTAAAGTATACAACTTTAGAGCACTCCAGCAAAGTAATGTCAGACTTCGACAGTAGTAGCGTAGGAGACTCACGTCTTAGGCACCGACTGCTATGATAGAATTGTTTTGTCCAACACCGAATCCTCGAGTCAGATATATAAAATTGAAAACTTCGCTTTCAAATATTAGATCATTGTTAGAACCTAGATCTAGAGAATCTACGTAGTCAACGCTTTTTAGTTTGTTTTTTATCTACCTGATACAGCTGCAGGCGGATCACGTAACGCGTGCGCATAAATAATCGTACACTCGCACGTGATATGAGGGCGAGTTGTTACTTGGCAACTCACAGAGCATGCTTGTAATCATAGAATATGACTACTAATGTATTGTTAACTTGGTAGCAGTATTGCAAAATAGTTTCAAGTTTATTTTCCTTTTTCAAGTTTATTTTCCTTCTGTTAATAGATGTGGTTATATATCAAGTTTATTTTCCTTCTGTTAATAGATGTGGTTATATTTCAAGTTTATTTTCCTTCTGTTAATAGATGTGGTTATAAACACTGATTCGTGAGTTTGTGAATAGAACCGCGAATTTTCAAGTTGTAAGTCTGTGAAATTATCGCTAACTCACACGGAGATGAAATAATAATTGTCTCCGGGGGTTTACCCTCTCGTGAGAAATTTAGTTCAAAATTAAATTAATTAAAATAAATTCACAACCCGTAACGTGTTACACGAGGTACTTTAGAATGTAACACATCTATTACCAGTGAAAAGGAGCAATTAACAATTCATGAAAATTGGAAAATTACTAACCTGTATCCTAGAATTAATCAACAGCATACGGCAGTGACAATCCTTTGGAAAATGTATGTTATAAGAAGCTCAGTTTAATAGATAAAATCTCTAACAGCACTCTGCACTTGCCTTTCTTTTCCTTGTTAACTAACATATGGTTGTTAATTATATTATATATGAAGTCTCTTGTTGTGACGTTTCGGAACAAACGCGTCTATTAATTACTTACCGGACTATGTTCGAACTGTTATTGTTCTATTGACAGATGTAATCAAATTAAGATTTTCGTCGCTGTATTGATATATATACACACACACTAATCAGTTGTTAATTATGTTCCTGCTTATTAACAGGTTAACTCTGACTAGTTCTGTAAACAGGCAATATAAATCTGGTGAAAACTTTATTTAGTAAAAATCTGTTCTTTGAAATTTGTTCTGGAGAAATAGACACATATAAACACCATAACACTGATTCGTGAGTTTGTGTCTCTCTTTCTTCTTGTGATTATATGTGTCAACATTGATTCGTGAGTTTGTGTCTCTCTTTCTTCGTGGTGATTATATGTGTCTGAAGAAAGAGAGACACAAACTCACGAATCAGTGTTGACACATATAAACACCATGAAGAAAGCGAGACAGAAATTCACGAATCACAAGTCACAGCTAAAGTGTATTTATATGTTCACCGAGAAGTGTTTTTCGCGAAATCAAGTAACGTAAAACTCCTGATTCCAGAATGGATGTGTGTTTAGTGTTATCTAATAGGTTAACAGAATAGGCGTTGTTTCCTCGATATACATTTTCTAGAATATTCTATGAATAAATTTCAAGACACTTACTGGAAATTTTCTTGATTTTTTTACTTTTCTAAACTATTTATCTAAAGAGGAAATTCTCTTTTCTGAGCTACTTTTGTTGCACAACTTCATTATTATGTAAACAGTCTGATATTTGGTCCAAGTCTTTCCCGGTGAAATATCACTTCTACTTATCGTTAACATTCTGATACTCCAAATCCTTAACTGTTACCGTTTCTAAGGAATATTCACACATCTTGATGACATACGGAGTCAATTCAGACATTTCTCTAAGCTGTCTTCTCCTAAAAATCGTGAAATTTCCTGGAAACTATGTTTAAACGACGTTCTTTAAATTAGGGGCTGCTTCTCCTTTGTACTGGATAGTTTTATACATAGAGTAAGCATAGAGTAGACATAGAGTAAACATAGTGTAGATATTGAGTAAACATAGAGTAGACATAGAGTAAACATTGAGTAAACATAGAGTAGACATAGAGTAGACATTGAGTAGACATAGAGTAAACATAGAGTAGACATAGAGTAAACATAGAATAGACATAGAGTAAACATAGAGTAGACATAGAGTAGACATAGAGTAAACATAGAGTAAACATAGAGTAGACATAGAGTAAACATAGAATAGACATAGAGTAAAGAAACATAGAGTAGACATAGAGTAGACATTGAGTAGACATTGAGTAAACATAGAGTAGACATTGAGTAAACATAGAGTAGACATAGAGTAAAGAAACATAGAGTAGACATAGAGTAAACATAGAGTAGACATTGAGTAAACATAGAGTAGACATAGAGTAAAGAAACATAGAGTAGACATTGAGTAAACATAGAGTA
>NW_013778987.1:0-798 GCF_000517525.1 Limulus polyphemus
TCCTTCTATGACCCACTGTTGACTTTATTCTGTAGCCAATGTGTTAATTAACTCATCTATTTACAACAAATCTACATGTGTTTCATTAAGTACGAGTGGATTAAATAGGACCCAATAGCTAGTATCGATCTATAACCCACTGATGACTTTATTCTGCAGCCAAAATGTTAATTATCTCATATATTTACAACATATCAACATGTGTTTCCATAATTCCGACTGGATTAAATAGGACCCAATTGCTAATATCGTTCTACGACTCACTGTTGACTTTAGTCTGCAGTCAATGTGTTAATTAACTCATATATTTACAACATATCTATATGTGTTTCCTTAAGTCCGAGTGGATCAAATATGAATCATTAGCTAGTATCGTTCCATGACCCACTGTTGACTTTTTATTATTCAGTCAATGTGTTAATTAACTGATCTATTTACTAAATATTTACATGTGTTTTTTAAGTCCCATTGGATTAAATATGACGTAATAACTAGTATCGTTCTATGACCCACTGTTGACTTTAGTCTGCAGCCAGTATGTTAATTAACTTATGTATTTACCAAATATCTACATGTGTTTCCACAATTCCGACTGGATAAAATAAAGCCCAATAGCTAGTATCGTTCTATGACCCATTGTTGTTTTAGTCTGCAGTCAATGTGTTAATTAACTCATCTATTTACAACATTTCTACATGTGGTTTCCTTAAGTACGAGTGGATTAAATAGGACCCAATAGCTAGTATAGTTCTATGACCCACTGATGACTTAAGTCAGCAGCCAATGTGTTAATTAACT
>NW_013778988.1:0-948 GCF_000517525.1 Limulus polyphemus
TTGTTGTGAAGTGAAAAGTCCCAAACTGTCGTAGTCACATGAAAAAAACATAATGTGCTGCCATCTATAGACGGTAACCGAAACTGTTATGAAATGTAGAAGTAATTCTCCTGAGTTGTGGTTTTCCTTTTTGTTATTTTCTCAGAAACACCCGAGTAATAGGAGAAGATAATAACATTGCTCTTATATACAAATCGGGCTGGCAATTTTTTCACATCTTGCCTATCTGTCAGGTGAGGTAATTTTCATCTAACATTAAAAATACTGTTGAGCATCAGAAAATTTTGAACTTTCGTATGCGAATTTTTTATAATGTCCAAATAGTTACCAAACGTTTACTAAGAGAAAACTTTATATTTTATATATTGTTTTGAGTGATCAATTTCTGTTCGGGTCCGGAAAATTTGAACGATCTCGCAACCACCATAAAAATTATGAAATAAACATAAATTATGCATCTTTCATTCTGGAATAAACACAAAGGGATTTAAATTGATAGTTATTGGTTGTGTTTTAAGTAAAGGTTCTTAATAATAGTTCAGTACAGTCTCTATCTATTGAGAGATAACTGAACTTCCAAGTATTTTCCTTAATATTTGTTTATCCATCTATTGAGAGGTAACTGAACTTCCAAGTATTTTTTCCTTATTATTTGCTTCTCCATCTATTGAGAGATAACTGAACTTCCAAGTATTTTCTTAATTTTTCTCCATCTATTGAGAGATAACTGAACTTCCAAGTATATTTCCTCCATCTATTGAGAGATAACTGAACTTCCAAGTATTTTTTTTAATTTTTTGCTCCACCTATTGAGAGATAACTGAACTTCCAAGTATTTTTCCTTATTATTTGTTTCTCCATCTACTGAGACATAACTGAACTTCCAAGTATTTTTTCTTAATTTTTTCTTCCATCTATTGGGAGATTTCTGAACTTTCAAGTATTTTT
>NW_013778989.1:0-1677 GCF_000517525.1 Limulus polyphemus
TAGTTACCGAATGTATAACCACCATACTCAACTTTAGCCTTACTTGGTACAACTACTCAATGAACACCTAGGTGTAACTCTATTTGCAGAATACATAACCACCATACTCATCTTTAGTCTTACTTGGTACAACTACTCCATGAAAACTAAAGATGAGTATGATGATTATAAATTCGGTAACTGGAGTTAAACCTAAGCCTTACTTGGAACAACTACTCCACTATTGTTATAACTAGGTGTTCATTTAGTAGTTTTACGAAATAAGACTAAAGATGAGTAGTGTGTGTATAAATTCTGTAACTAGAGTTACACCTAGGTGTTCATGGAGTAGTTGTACCAATTAAGGCTAAAGATGAGTATGGTGGTTGTAAATTCGGTAACTACAAATACGCCTAGGTGTTCGTGGAGATGTTGTACCAAATAACGCTAAAGATGAGTATGGGGTTACACATTCAGTAACTAGAGTTACACATAGTTGTTCAATAAATTCGGTAAATGAGTATGGTGGTTCTTTAGCCTTACGTGGTACAATTACTCCATCAACACCTAGGTGTAACTCTAGTTTCCGAAGTATAACCACCATACTCATCTTTAGTCTTACTTGGTACATCTACTCTTTAAACACCTAGGTGTAACTCTAGTTACTGAATGTGTAACCGCATACTCATCTTTAGCGTTATTTGGTACAACAACTCCACGAACACCTAGGTGTTACTCTAGATATTGAATTTACAACCACCATACTCATCTTTAGCATTACTTGGTACAAGTACTCCATGAACACCTAGGTGTAACTCTAGATACAGAATTTATAACCACCATTCTCATCTTTAGCCTTACTTGGTACAACTACTCCATGAACAATTAGGTGTAACTATAGTTACCGAATTTATAACCACCATACTCATCTTTAGCGTTATTTGGAAGGCTAAAGATGAGTATAGTGGTTATAATATCTGTAACAAGAGTTACACCTAGGTGTTCATGGAGTACTTGTACCAAGTAAGGCTAAAGATGAGTATGGTGGTTATAAATTCAATAACTAGAGTTACACCTAGGTGTTCGTGGAGTTGTTGTACCAAATAACGCTAAAGACGAGTATGAAGGTTACAAATTCGGTAACTAGAGTTACACCTTGGTGTTTATGGAGTAGTTGTATCAAGTAAGGCTAAAGATGAGTATGGTGGTTATAAATTCGGAAACTAGAGTTACACCTAGGTGTTCATGGAGTAGTTGTACCAAGTAAGGCTAAAGATGAGTATGGTGGTTAAAAATTTTGTAAGTAGAGCTACACCTACGTGTTCGTGGAGTTGTTGTACCAAATAACGCTAAAGATGAGTATGGTATTCATAAATTCGGAAACTAGAGTTATACCTAAGTGTTCGTGGAGTTCATGTACCAAGAAGGGCTAAAGTTAAGTATGGTGGTTGCACATGCGCTAAATAGGTGTGCATGGAGTAGTTGTACCAAGTAAGGCTAAAGACGAGTATGTTGGTTATAAATTCAGTAACTAGAGTTACACCAAGGTGTTCGTGGAGTTGTTGTACCAAGTAAGGCAAAAGATGAGTATGGTGGTTATAAATTCGGTAACTAGAGTTACACCTAGGTGTTCGTGGAGCTGTTGACCAAGTAAGGCTAAAGACGAATAGGTTGGTTATAAATTCAGTAACTAACAAG
>NW_013778990.1:0-696 GCF_000517525.1 Limulus polyphemus
TTTGACAGTACACAGTATCGTTAAATCTTGTGTCTTCTTATTGACAGTACACAGTATTGTTAAATCGTGTGTCTTCTTATTGACAGTACACGGTAATCGTTAAATCTTGTGTCTTCTTATTGAAAGTACCCAGTATTGTTAAATCTTGCGTCTTCTTATTTACAGTACACAGTATCGTTAAATCTTGTGTCTTCTTATTGAAATTACACAGTATCGTTAAATTTTGTGTTTTCTTACTGACAGTACACAGTATCGTTAAATCTTATGTCTTGTTATTGAAAGTACACAGTATCGTTAAATCTTGAGTCTTCTTATTGACAGTACACAGTATCGTTATATCTTGTGTCTTCTTATTGACAGTACACAGTATCGCTAAATCTTGTGTCTTCTTATTGACAGTACACAGTATCTGTAAATCTTGCGTTTTCTTACTGACAGTGCACAGTATAGTTAAATCTTGGTCTTCTTATTGACAGTACACAGTATCGTTAAATTTTGTGTTTTCTTACTGACAGTACACAGTATCGTTAAATCTTATGTCCTGTTATTGAAAGTACACAGTATCGTTAAATCTTGTGTCTTCTTAGTGACAGTACACAGTATTGTTATATCTTGTGTCTTCTTATTGACAGTACACAGTATCGCTAAATCTTGTGTCTTATTATTGAAATTACACAGTATCGTTAAATCTTGTAT
>NW_013778991.1:0-700 GCF_000517525.1 Limulus polyphemus
TAGAACAGACTAGAGTTGCCAGGAAAAGTCAAGATCCTTCGAGAATATCATGACGTGTTACCAGCGTCACGTGACTTCCGCTGTCGTAACATTCCTACCTTTTTTTTTATCAAGTACACCGACGATATTCTGTATCTTTTTACTGGAAACAAAGACGAACTTGAACTTTTCATTCATCATGCCGAAACTTACGACCCATCTCTTAGATTTACTTCCCAAATTTCTAGTCAGAAAGCTAACTTTTTAGACATCACTGTTGACATTTCTACATCAACATTTACTACCAGCGTATCTTACAATCCCACTGACAGCCATTTATATTTCCAGTTTAATTCTTTCCATCCCTCTGAGCACAAACACACTATTCTCAAGGGACAATACCTACGTTTGAGACGTCTGAGCTGCGACAACGCTGATTTCAGGTGTAAAACAAACGGCATGACTCGTTATTATAGACATTAGAAATATCCAGATAACACCACTGAAAAGGCTAAGCTTGTCACATTCAGTTTTTCACAAGCTGACTGTCTCCAATCTAAGAACAAACCACATAGTGACAGAGCTCCTTTAGTCCTTACATACCACCCTTTAACCTGACAGATTAGCAAAATTGTACAACGCAACTTTACCTTACTAACAAGAGACAACACATTTAACGACATTTTTACCACTCCACCATTAATTTCTTCTAACGTGAGAG
>NW_013778992.1:0-699 GCF_000517525.1 Limulus polyphemus
AGTATTATATTGTTGTAGAACCGAGTTGTAAACTGTTAGAAGTTAAACTATAATTCTGTTAAAAGGTGGAAGTATTATATTGTTGTAGAACCGAGTTGTCCCTTCTCTTTGTCCACCAGCGGAATGAGCCTCGAATTTTAGCGTTGTAAGTTCATAAACTTATCATTAACCTACTGGGGGATTCATGAATATGTAGCCTCGGGAAGGTATATATATTACCAAGAACGAGTAAACAGAATTAAATTATTAATATAATTACGAGATTCATTAAAGTTAACTAAAAGTTTGATACAATTGTATGTGATTCAAATGATTCATGTTTATGACGATTTTCTGAAAGAATATATAGTTGCTCATTGTCTAAGAATATCCTGTTGGATATGTTAATGTTACACAGTCTTTCACGCATGTGCTGTTATAATTTCATTAGAATAATTCACGTGGTGTTTATACTTTTCATTTTACTTGTAAGATTATTTTTCTTGCAAAAAATATCATTATTACTTTAATTCGAAAAAGATTTATTAACATTAGTTGTTGTTTTTTTAAACACCTTCTAAAATAGTTAGTTTGTTTGATGCGAGTATGTCTGCGGACTTAAAACTCTAGAATCCGGGTTTCGATACCCGTGGTGGGAAGAACACAGACAGCCCATTGTGTAGCTTTGTGCTTAATTACAAACAAACAAACAAATATTTG
>NW_013778993.1:0-699 GCF_000517525.1 Limulus polyphemus
GTACGGCAGTGAGGGATCTGGAAGCTTTAAAAGTGGAGCAGAGGCCAACTTTTCCTTCAACGTCTTGAAAGAATGCTGGCAAGAAACTGTCCATTCAAACTTTTGGCCTTTTTTAGTCAAATCATGTAGTGGAGCAGCTATAGTTGCAAAGTCCTTCACAAACTTGCGGTAATAAGTACAGAGTCCCAAGAAATTTCTTAGCTCTCCCACATTGTCTGGTGTTGGCCAGTCATGCACTGCTTTCACCTTATCAGGATCAGTTTGTACACCATTCTCACTAACAATGTGGCCTAAGTAAAGCACCTCTTTCTGGAACAAATGACATTTCTTGGGATGGAGTTTGAGGTTTGCTGCTTTCAAACGCTTGAATACTTCCTCCAGCAAGGACATTTCCTCATCAAAAGTTGTTGCAAATACGATGACATCGTCCAGGTACACTGGGGCTATCCTCCATTGTAGGCTTTCCAATACTCGTTCCATCAGCCTCTCAAATGTTGCTGGAGCAATACTGAGCCCGAATGGCATCACTCGGTATTGTCAGAGACCTTGGCCATAACTAAATGCTGTCTTGGGTCTATCTGCTTCAGCCATTTTTACTTGATGGAAACCTGACTTTAAGTCCAGAGTTGAAAACCACCTGGCCCCATTTAGGGCATCAAGAGTATCATCAATTCTGGGCAATGGGTATGAGTCTTTTTT
>NW_013778994.1:0-698 GCF_000517525.1 Limulus polyphemus
ACAAAAAAGGGCCGTCAACAGGAGCATCGAAATGGATCCCAGATTAACGACTGTAGAAGTGGCCGAAGTTGGTGGGATGAGCCCAAAATCTGTTCAACGGATTCTCCACAGATTGGGTTATCGTTGCAGAGCAGCTAGACGGAAGACCTTATTAAGACCTGCCAACATAGTCAGACGAAAAAAGTGGGCAAGTGATATAATGACCAAGCCTCTGAACTTTTGGAAGACCGTATTGTTCTCAGACGAATCAAGATTCGCTCAATTTTTGGACAGTGGAAGGATATGGGTCTGGAGAATGCCTCACCAAGAGTTTTGGCTCAACAGATTGCAGCCAACTGTGAAGCATGGTGGTTCAGCGTGATGGTTTGGGGAGCTGTTTGGGTTGGTGGGAGATCGAGCTTAGTGGAGTGCGTTGGCAACATAAATTTTGAGAAATACATCGAAATATTGGAGGAAGGACTCTTGCCAATTTATTCTTCGGGTTACGTGGACAAGAACACAACGTTGTTCCAGGAAGATGGAGCACCGTGTCATACTGCTAGAAACACCCAAAAGTGGCAGGAAGAAAATGGTATCCAGAAGTTGTCCTGGCCGAGCCAATCTCCTGACATGAACCCCATCGGAAACCTCTGGGCCATACTCGACAGGCAAGTCAAGAACAACCAAAAAAACCAACTTCGAAGAGCAATCTTCTCCAA
>NW_013778995.1:0-699 GCF_000517525.1 Limulus polyphemus
ATACTAAAAAACTGAGGGAGAGGAAAGAAGAAAAAGCACTGCCAAATCCAGCTTATTCTAAACATGGATCAAAACAATCAGTGCACACAATTGCTAAAAACATCAAAAAAGCAATATGGTCAAAGAGGGGAGCTGGCAAAAGAAAACAAAACAGTGAGGATGTTGAAAAACCAAGGAAGAAAAAGATCTAGTGTTGTTGGTGTCACTGTCACAGCTGGTTTTCTCTTTCCTAAGCAGACTGTCTTGTTTTATTATTATAGAACTAGGAACTTTTTACAGAATTTGCAGTGCATTCCATGGTATATGTATAATTTAGCACTTTATTGATGGATTTGAAATCCTTGAAGTGGCATGGTTATAAGAAATATTCCTTTTGTGTTTTCTTCACTTCAGTATTGTGATAACTGATAATATTTTATACTGATTGAGCTCAAATTACAAGAAAAATGTGGCTGATTGATAAGATCTTTTGTAAACTGAATGAGTTTGATTTTACAATAAATATATGTCTGATTTATTTTTAGCAATGTTTTAATAATGAATCTATTCAATTTCATAATAGTGTGAACTGTTTAGTCTCAGTTGAATCATACTCATTTCAAAAACACATATGCAGTACTGAGTGTAAGTTATAAAAGCATTACTTTATATAAGTTTTGACATCTAATAGGGAAAATTATGAATTCCAAAGAATGCACT
>NW_013778996.1:0-887 GCF_000517525.1 Limulus polyphemus
GCAGCACAACTTCCCGTAAATTTCTTGGTATAACCATTTGCCAGGTCGTCACTTTCCCATCTGCAGTTTCCCATCTCCGGACAAGAATACCATCTTCAAGTTTTAACTGGTCCCATTGTGCCCAATAGTGCTTTGTCACAGGGCTTAGACTAGACACCTTTTCCCAAGCAGGGCTCAAAACACTTGTTTTTAGAAAATCAGTTATAGGCTTCAAATCTTGGTCTTTCTCCTGTTCTGCTTTGATATTTATATTTGGTTCCACTTCATCATCATCAACTCTTTCAGTCACTTTGACTTCACCTTGATCGCACCTAATTAGTTCAACCTCTCTTTTAACAGTTACCGGAACTTGGCCTTTGTTGTTCCCAAACATCATTTTATCAAAATCAATTACAAACTTCTTCGGTAGTAGATACTCCAATCCTAATATGCATTCGTCTTCAATGTCAGCCAAGTATACTTTCTGTCTGTCCTTTATGCCCATGAGCTCAATAGTTACCCACACTGGTCCCCACAACCTTGCAGAATGTTCTGTCACACCACAAAGCTTCTGTATGGCTTCTGGTACTCCTTTGTGATCTAACACCTTGATGCTCACAAGGGTTTGCTGAGATGCAGAATCTATGACAAAGTTGCACCTTTGGCCATCCAGCTTCCCTGTCACGTAGATACTGTGTGTGCTTGGCATTTTACACCTAGCTGTTGGGACTTTTATGATGGGGTTGGTGAGTGTCCCTCAACACCAACCACTACTGGTCTCCTTGAGGCTGACTTGTTGGTGATATTCTTCCTACACTGGCTCCTCAGATGTCCTTGCTCCCCACAGTTCCAACAGCCTTTCTGGGTAGCAGCCTTTCCTGCTGTATCGTCTCTCCTGTGTTGAAGTT
>NW_013778997.1:0-699 GCF_000517525.1 Limulus polyphemus
GAAGACAAATTTGTTTTCTGCTTAATGACATAATAAATTTAATCTGTTTTTGATCCCAAGGTTTATTACACTTTGTAAGAACGTTTTGCTTCTGTCATTTTTGTGGAGTGCCACACACATATGCGAACTATACCCTACAGGGATATATTTACCATGATTGTTACAGAAATTCGAATCATAGGACACTATTTTGAAACAGAGTTAGTTCACTAAGATAGAAACAACTTTTTGTCAAATTATATATATTATTATATAAAAATGTTCTAATTGTGCGCACGCTCACAATTTAGTAAGTTTAGATTTACGGGTGCACAAATGTAATACTCGTGTTTTAAAACAGATGGTCTCAAGTATTAATGTATGTGTTACCTATCTTGTACTTTTACAGCTATGTAAATACCCTTGCTCTACAAACTGATTATCAGCTAATGTTGCATGTTTATTATGCTGTTGCAGCAAGTGAAAATTGAGATGATCATTCTAGTATCTGCCATCATCAGATGCAGATGTTATTGTCTGTACTGTCTTCCATTATCAAAACATGATGCAACATTTGGAACTTTGTGAGCCTCTCTAACTTTTATGGAATTAAACAGTCTTTGTGAATAATTACTGTTCAAGAACTAGATATTCTAAAGGACGTGGAATTTGCAAAAGCCCTGATCATTTGCGCCCAAAACAAGTAAAGTTGGAAAACCA
>NW_013778998.1:0-699 GCF_000517525.1 Limulus polyphemus
CAGTGGGTACGAGTCTTTTTCGGTTATGCTGTTAAGAGCCCTGAAGTCCACACAGCAACGTTGGGTCCCATCCTTTTTCTGTACTAATACAACAGGAGCTGACCAGGGACTATCTGATTTTTTAACTATCCCTTCTTTAATTAGACCATCCATGACCTTCTCTATCTCTTGATGCTTTGCTGGATCTATTCTCCTTGGAGTGATCTTTATTGGACGGTGATTTCCTGTGTTTATTCGGTGCTCTACCAGGTTTGTGCAGCCGAGGTCATGATCTCCTTTTGAAAAGACGTCAGCATAATTTACCAAAAGTTCTTTTACCTGAATAGCCTGTGATGATGGCAAATGGACTATGCTCTTCTTATAGAGGTCAGTCAAATATTCTGGAAGTATATGCCCTTTCTTCACAGCTGTATTCCTTGCTTTAACATTGACTGGTTCTACCTCCTGGCACACACCCAACAATGCCCCTTCCTTAAGTGTCTGCTCACATTTAGAGAAATTGGCCACTGTTATAGGTACTACTTGACAACCTGCTACAAGTGACCTTCAAATCTTCAAATCCACTGGCCTGGATTGTTCTTCCACTGCTTCTACAAGCATTGGGCTCCCATGGAGATGTTCTTTTATCCTACCCCAAATTATCCTCTCTGACATAGGGGGTATTGTAGTTGATTTTAGTGCTGTGACATGCAGATCAAC
>NW_013778999.1:0-699 GCF_000517525.1 Limulus polyphemus
CAGCAGAAGGACTTTATAACACCCTTCCTTTAAAAGTTTGAATTACTCGTCCCTGTTTATATACTTGTTAACAGCAGAAGGACTTTATAACACCCTTCCTTTAAAAGTTCGAATTACTCGTCCCAGTTTATGCACTTGTTAATATAATTCTCAGAACTCAACAAAACAAACTTTTAAAAAGTTACACAGCAAATTTATCCGAAACTCAAAAAACAAAACATGCTTATTGCGCGTGCATTTTCTTTAAAATAAAACAAAAAGTAACATATTTCCTATTAGCATAAAACGACATGAACAATATAATGAAAACTGCCTTTTAAAAAGTCATTTTGATGCTACAGCATTACATGAAATTATGATTTAAAAATTTTGCAATAGAAATTTGTTTTTTGTTGTTGTTAAATTGTAACAACACATACACACAGAAACGTGCATCCATAACGTTAATAGGCCTACACCAATACATATCAGTTTCTCAAGTATTTTCTTTCTTATTCTATATATTTATACACAATGGACGGACAGACATCAAATTTCCCAAATGATTTTATTCTGTTAGTATAACATATAGAAATTCGACGAAATATACAGAGTTATGGTATTTCAAGCCACGGTTTAGAACTACGGACTATCTAACGTAGAGTTATGGTATTTCAAGCCACGGTCTAGAACTAAGGACTATCTAACGTAGAGTTATGG
>NW_013779000.1:0-698 GCF_000517525.1 Limulus polyphemus
ATTTTGTCTAGACTCTAGATCTTCGAGTCCTTTTGGACTTAGCTAAAATACTGATGCAAGATAACATTTTGTCTATATCTTTGAGTTCTTTTCGACTTAGCTAAAACACTGATGCAAGGTAACATTTTGTCTATATCTTTGAGTTCTTTTCGACTTAGCTAACACACTGACGCAAATCAAAATGTGCTCTTTATTCTCCGTTTAGCATGCTTTATCTGTTTTATTTCTCCGAAATATATTGTGGAGGTTTAATGTGATTTATTTATTCATTTAAAAGGACTTCTTTTTAATCTCCATATTCTCGTGAGAAATAGTGATAAGAATAACATATTCATGAGAATTTTTCTGTATTTTTCAACTATAGGCGAAAGTAAGTTTTTCTGATCGGTCTTCCATTAAGAGAAATAGCTTCTTATGACGTAGAAAAATACAAAGCACATTAGTTTGTTCTGTAACATTGTGAGTGGTTACCTTATGTGAATATTCAGTAAGATGTAATATCACTGTTCGTGTTTTCGGAAGACTAAGACTAGTTGTCTTGGCTCTTTCCCCTATTTTTCAACACTCACATTGTTACCTATACTCTGATCTAGTTCACCTTAATTACTATTTCTATAGGCCCGACATGGCCAGGTGGTTAGGGTGCTCGACTCGCAATCTGTGGATCACGGGTTCGAATCCCCGTCCCACCAAAACAT
>NW_013779001.1:0-699 GCF_000517525.1 Limulus polyphemus
GTCACAGGGCTTAGACTAGACACCTTCTCCCAAGCAGGGCGCAAAACACTTGTTCTTAGAAAATCAATTATAGGCTTCAAATCTTGGTTTTTCTCCTGGTCGTAAACAAGGTAATAATTGTACCAAAAAATAAAATAGAGACAATAAATTACTGCAAAATGTTGAATGATATGTGTAATTCAATCATAACTGTTTTATATAAAGATTTGCTAATTCATTTGTTTTCAGTTACAAATCGATAAAACGACCACAATGAGTCAGTTTTGGTTCCACAACCAGTAGCAACCCATTTTTCTAATCAATTATCGTTTATTTCATTTAGTATACTTATTGTATATCCTTTTAAATTTAAATCACTTTCAAAGCTATTATCACAGCTGTTATTATTAACAGTACTTTTATCATAGTTTTCATTTTTATTTCGTAATCGGTGATATAAGATTTGATTTCTCAGTTTTATTTATGTGTTACACTATAAAAATATATCTTGCTGCCATCTAGAGAGAAAAAATTAGTTAGATAAAAATAAGTAATGATATTTTACCTTCTGTAGACTGCTTCGGGACAATGACTAATATAATCTCTATATAAATAAAATAAGAGTTTTGTCTGTACATTGCTTAGAATAGTGTACTTTTTGCATATCTTCACGTTTCATACACCAGAGAAGCCGAAACAAGCCTTATCTCAATTTCTGTC
>NW_013779002.1:0-696 GCF_000517525.1 Limulus polyphemus
TCCTTTCTTTTACTAATAGGGCTACTTCTTTTGTCCTTGTCTCCAATGGCTGGAGTCGCCCCCAGTCGAGAAGAATTAACTATGTAAACTTTTTCCTTATGTATTATTCCAATAACATGACCTTGTAGGATTTTTAGTGTAACACAATTAACTACAAACAACAACAAAAAAGTACAATAATAATAAAAAAGTATGTATGTATATGTAACTACTAACTTCTCCTTAATTCTAAATGGCAGGTGAGGAATGTATCTAGTTCAACTAGATCAGATCAGTGAAATTGCGGGCATATCATCTGCTGATGGCGCCTCCATAGATCGAAATAAAAAATCACTTTTTCGAGACTGATACCATCCCAGTCTCTAACACCAGCTATTAGTGGGTAGGAAGGGTGGGAGAGTGTCAGGGGAGATAAGTGTTATTGGAAATACATTATCAATTTAAGAAAATGTTAACTTCTAAAACATACGTACCTCTGCTGCCATTTATAGCTTAAATCCCACATTAACCCTTTCGAGATGGGTCACAGGTGAAAGGCCATGTCATCTCGTTTGTTGACTCGCATTGAAAATTTTATTGAACTACTATGTCATGAATTTATGTCAATAAGTTTGGTATCAAATTGTAGATTATAAATCACATTTTAGAACCATACATTACTCAATTTCTTAATTTTAAAAATAAATATTTAAAAAA
>NW_013779003.1:0-696 GCF_000517525.1 Limulus polyphemus
AAAGTTTTAGTGTCTTACATTCAAAATTTTATCAAACTACTATGTTATATCAATTAATATAACATAAAATCTTAGCTAATAATCCATATTATAATTTGATACAAGTTTTAAGTTCTTAATTCTATAAGGTAATATTTAAAAAAATCCTGAATTTTATCTACACACCCCCTCCAGTAATTATGAAATCAAATGTAAATTACTCACTATAAATTCATCATTGTTCAGACAAACCATAATCTTTATACCGTTCAATTTTGTTTGGATACAGAGCTATCAAGCAGAAATTTGTTAATATTTTTTAATAATTTGTCAGGATTTGTTAATAGTTTTGTCATACGTTTAATTATATATTACCTATAACCGATAGAAAGTCAAGGTTTTCATGTATCAAGTGATGTATTATATTACATTGTTATTTATTATTATAAAAGTAACTAAGATGTAAAAATAGGGATCTCTTTTGGCTAGTTACGGTAAGATTAGGTAAAATAAATAATAGTAATAATATACTAAAAATATTTCACGAGGCACACACGCTAGCAGCTCAGAGATTTACAACTTATAATGGTGTAAATAGTAGTTAGACACAGTTCAAAGGGCAATAAAACTATAAAACTTAATTATAAACAGATGTATACTGTAACAAGTTTAAAGCTACTTAGGATAAATGAATGTAGTTCATGTTACATTTGAAGT
>NW_013779004.1:0-697 GCF_000517525.1 Limulus polyphemus
ATCCTAATTTTAATATAATTATAAAATTCAGTCAAATCTGGGTCACTTTTCAATCTTGACTTTTCAAAGTCTGAGTTTTATTTTTTAATATTATCAAGCTTCCAATTTCATGTTATAATTGTTCATAGATGTTTGAGACTCCCAAAATATAATTTTTCAAAATTAACATCTATTATCTTTTTACCTAGAAATTATTCAAATTAGTTTCGCTATATATATCGGATGAAATATAATAGTTCTTTATGCACTACCGGCATTTGCGTTTAAAATTTTTATATTATAATAAATAATTAACACAACGTTTTGTATTTACACAATAAAAACTTTATTGAAGCCATGGTTTCCACTTTAAAATATCTCTCTACAAGTACATGTTTCGAAGTGATCTACGTCATCCTCAGGAGTAACTTACAAGACTATATCATACTTACTTACCCCTTGTCATATTACTTCATTGTTATTTACATATTTCCATTAAAAAATATATATATAATGTATCTCGCCATATATCAATGTATTGAATTGCTGGTCCTTCATCTCTATTTAATACTTGTTTTTGTTTTTTATATTTCATTATTTCTAATGTTTCTCTAATTATTAATGATATAAAACTTGGAGGCTGAGCTAAAACTAAAGTTTTTCCCATAATATTGTATGTTGAACAGTTTTTACATGTTCGGCTGCTGCTGACATTTCT
>NW_013779005.1:0-698 GCF_000517525.1 Limulus polyphemus
TGGTTCGTATCCTGTAAACTACTGCCCGACTGTTGTAACAAGAACCGGGACCACACTGGTTCGTATCCTGTAAACTACTGCCCGACTGTTGTAACAAGAACCGGGACCACACTGGTTCGTATCCTGTAAACTACTGCCCGACTGTTGTAAATAAAAGCGCTGTTCGGATATATACGTGATAAAATCAGACATCAAAGCTGAAACCATTCTCCGCCTTTCAAGCGACAGATCAAATATT
The DNA here is from genome assembly GCF_000517525.1 of Limulus polyphemus. Taxonomy (NCBI): domain Eukaryota; kingdom Metazoa; phylum Arthropoda; class Merostomata; order Xiphosura; family Limulidae; genus Limulus; species Limulus polyphemus. The sequence goes on from NW_013779005.1 coordinate 239, forward strand.
TGAGATCTCAAACTTTTGTATTCAAGTCACTAAGCTTTAGCTGAAATAGTATTTGTCTTCAGTAGTTAAGATTGCTTTTCTTTGCCACTCAACTGGTTTGGTAGAATAAAAATTGACAATACAACTTGAATTCATTGTTTCTACAGTATCAAGGCTAGCTGAGCTACGTTTTTATGAACAAACTATAGATTTCGTCGTTTGGAGTAAAACAGTTGGCGACTATTTTCGTCGTTTAGAGTAAAACAGTTGGCGACTATTTTCGTCGTTTAGAGTAAAACAGTTGGCGACTATTTTCGTCGTTTAGAGTAAAACAGTTGGCGACTATTTTCGTCGTTTAGAGTAAAACAGTTGGCGACTATTTTCGTCGTTTAGAGTAAAACAGTTGGCGACTATTTTCGTCGTTTAGAGTAAAACAGTTGGCGACTATTTTCGTCGTTTAGAGTAAAACAGTTGGCGACTA
>NW_013779006.1:0-1139 GCF_000517525.1 Limulus polyphemus
GTAACGTTTGAAGTGTTGTGGTGTTTAAAACAGGAAAGTATTAAAGATGGGAAGTAACGTTTGAAGTGTTGTGGTGTTTAAAACAGGAAGGTATTTAAGATGGGAAGTAACGTTTGAAGTGTTGTGGTGTTTAAAACTAATACGAAATGCGTGGTGTGTGTAAAAAGTATCAGAGTTATAGTATAAAATATTTGAGGTTATATTCTAATACGAAGAAAATATTAAAGTTCGGGAAACTAACAGTTAAACCACATCGTATGGATTGAAGTTATAAAGACATAGGGATCAAGAACTTCAGATTTATACCGCTAGGGTAACAAAGAAATATTGGTTAAGAGATAAGTTCAATTCAAACTTCTTTACACTTTTCTGTTATGACTTTTGAGCTCGTTACGTCGAGAACCCTACTCTTACTAGTCTTTTTATTATTATTATTTTATTTTCAGGAGCCACCTTGGAAATCTCACGTTTGGGAGAGAGATCGTGGAACTAAGGACACACCCGAGAGACTTAATCTACGTAAATTACGTTTCAAGGAGGTTGCAAAGTAAAAGTTTATTTATTTTGCTGTTCAGCGCTGAGCTATGTAATGGAACATCCATGATTTGCCCATAATTTCCTCAATGAACAGTTTATTCAGTGTGACATTTATGAGAGTTGTAATAACATTTGTTTGTTTGTAAATAAGCACAAAGCTACACGATGGGCTATCTGTGATCTGCCCACCACGAGTATCGAAACCCGGATTCCAGCGTTGTAAGTCCTCGGACATACCGCTGTGCCACTGGGGGGGGGCTTTTTAAAGTTAAGCACAAAACTACATAATGGCCTATTTGTGCTCTGCCCACAACGGGTATCGAAACCCGGATTCTAGTGTTGTAAGTCCGCAGACATACCGCTATGCCACTGGGAAACATTTTCGATACTAATGTATTCTTCCAAACTATTTGAAATAATCCATGTATTTCTCATGATCTAATGTCTCCCGGTGGCAAGTCTTCGGATTTACAGTGCTAGAATCAGGTGTTCGATTCCCCTCGGTGAACAGAAAGCTTTGCAATAACTAAACACCCACCCACACACATACACACTCATCGTCTAAATGTGGAATTTTGGTTTAAAATGAGAGAGGAGAATAA
>NW_013779007.1:0-842 GCF_000517525.1 Limulus polyphemus
ATTTAAATTATAAACTTTGTTAAATGGTTTTGAAAATCATCTTTTATCAAACTTTTCCACAACTGATGTAAGACTAATTTTATCCCCTCCCTTGAAAACAGGAGTTACATTAGCTAACTTCCAATCCTCTGGTACCTGCCAACCATTCAAGGACTTACAAAAAAATAGTAACAAGTGGCTGACATATCCAATCTTTAACCTCCTTCAAAACCCTTGGTGAAATATTATCTGGCCCAGGAACCTTATCGTTCTTTAAACTTCTCAATTTTTTCTTAACCAGCTCAGAATTAATGCAGTCATCTTGTTTGATCTTGTTTCCATCTGTCAACTGTTCAAGATGTGGAATACTGCTTAAATCTTCGTTAGTAACAACTGAAGCAAAAGCAGAATTTAATAACCTAGCCATCTCATAATCAGCAGATACAAACCTTATAAATGGCTTAATTCAAATAATCAATACAAGACACATAAAACCTTCTTCATCATAGATTTATACATTCCAGCCAGGTCTAAACATCTAATCTTTTACACTTATCGTTGTCTTCAACTCCCCCCAAAAAAAGGTTATGCTGGATCAATCGATAAACAACTAATTCAGTATAAATCCCATTAATTGACATAGTCACTATGTAAATAACTATCTTAATCTTATACACTCCAACACAAGTCTGACTATTTATTACACCACAGGAATTTAAAACTACGTTTGTTATCTTTGACTTTCCTCAAATTCTACACAAGTCTGACAATTTATTACACCACAGGATTTAAAACTACGTTTGTTATCTTTGACTTTCCTCAAATTCTACACAAGTCTGACAATTTATTACACCACAGGATTT
>NW_013779008.1:0-695 GCF_000517525.1 Limulus polyphemus
TTTCAAATACCTAACAGTGACACCCACCAAAATAAGTTTCAAATACTTAACAGTGACCCCCACCAAAATAAGTTTCAAATACTTAACAGTGACTCCACCAAGATATTGAAACGAAAGCTAATGGAATTATCTGTGAATTTACAAAAACAAGTAACCTCCCTAAGAAGCTTCTGAATGAAATTAAACCTTCTAAAAGATGTATCCCAACATTATACGGTTTACCAAAAGAATAAAGACCGGACATGCCATTAAGACCCACAGTCTCAGCATATACTGAAAGGGCTTATGCATACAATTTTGGTGCCGTTACTAAATTACTTTCCAACTCACTTAAATAATACACAACACCTGTTATGGCGAATCAAGGATGTACCTCACTTAGTGACCAACACAATAATACTCTTTACATTGGACGTTGTAGCTCTCTACCCATCTATACAAACAGAAAATGGCGGCAATCCAGTTTGTGAATTCATGTCGAATAGCATAAACAATGTGGTGATGTACGGACTGACAATAGACTCTGTCAGAGAAGTCTTACACGTCATCCTTCACAATGGATATCTTCGTTTTGACAACGAACTATATCTCCATCTCACTGGTGTCTTAATGGGTAATAGAATCGCGGACTGACAATAGACACTGTCAGAGAAGTCTTACATGTCATCCTTCACAATGGATATCTTCGTTTTGAC
>NW_013779009.1:0-883 GCF_000517525.1 Limulus polyphemus
GGTACTTCCTTCTCTACTCAACTTATCCTTGAAAGGGAAAATCCATTGGAATACCAGTATTGGTACTTCCTTCTCTACTTAACATATCCTTGAAAGGGAAAAGACCGATACTGGTATTCCAATGGATTTTTCCCTTTCAAGGATAAGTTGAGTAGAGAAGGAAGTTCCATTGGAATACCAGTATCGGTACTTCCTTCTCAACCAGTGCAACGAGGAAAATATTAAATGCTGAATTTTTGACCATGTTAAAAGATACTAAGACGTGGAATAAACGAAATTTTGTGATCGATTTGAGAGTCTGGCAAATTTACATCATCTTTTGTTCTTTAGGTTAAAATTACGTGTTCGATATCCATATCGATTTTCTTGCCCTAATACATTTGTAGCGCCATCTAGCGGCAGGACAGATTATTCACAATATAGACCAAATGGTTTGCTACATGAGAAGGAGGTAAGTCATACGAGTTATGGATGTTTAATCACCAATTGATAATAGTAAAAAAACGATCGGGAAGTTTTTAGCAAAAAAGCGTCTGTATAACAGTAATTATTTGTTGACTGTCAGAATATAATATACCGAAACTTTCACATTTGACCTGGCTAAAAGTTCAAAGTGCAATTATTATCAGATATTCCTTGTACAATCAAGTAATTTATTCTTTTGAGGAGAAATACTGGAATAGAGAAATGATTAAATTGTGCATCTGATTTTAAGGAAAAGTAAGTTAGGGACATGTTTATCATTTCTCTTGATAACTTATGGCACCGATTAATCTCAGAAGCCTGAAAGCTTATAACATAGAGAGGCCATTGAGTAGCTTTGTGTTTAACTACAATATCAGAACAGCGAGATATACCCTAGCAACAAACTCGTAATTAAATG
>NW_013779010.1:0-697 GCF_000517525.1 Limulus polyphemus
TGACGTCTTTTCGAAAGGAGATCATGACCTCGGCTGCACAAACCTGGTAGAGCACAGAATAAACACAGGCAATCACCGTCCAATAAAGATCCATCCAAGGAGAATAGCTCCAGCAAAGCGTCAAGAGATAGAGAAGGTCATGGATAGTCTAATTAAGGAAGGGATAGTTGAAAAATCAGATAGTCCCTGGTCAGCTCCCGTTGTGTTTGTCCAGAAGAAGGATGGAACCCAACGTTGCTGTGTGGACTTCAGGGCTCTTAACAGCATAACCAAAAAAGACTCATACCCACTGCCTAGAATTGATGATACTCTTGATGCCCTAAGTGGATCCAGGTGGTTTTCAACTTCGGACTTAAAGTCAGGTTTCCATCAAGTAAAAATGGCTGAAGCAGATAGACCTAAGACAGCTGTTAGTTATGGCCAAGGTCTCTGGCAATACCGAGTGATGTCATTCGGGCTTAGTAATGCTGTTCTTCTCCAGGTTTCGCTAGCATACAAGACTGTGGGTGTTACAATGGCGGAGTATAATTTGATTTTAATCTCTTTTCTGATGGTTCTCGAGTTCCAAGTAGGTCGAAGCCTATTGAACACACCTGTAGCTCTATTAAGTCTTGCTTGAACATCAATGTCTGATTCTCCGTTAGCTGCTATCTTACTACCCAAATACACGAAATCTTGTACATCTTCAATCGCTGAT
>NW_013779011.1:0-805 GCF_000517525.1 Limulus polyphemus
TACAAGTTTGTTTCCTGTTCCATGTTGGTTCCTATGGAACGATCGACTATCCATGTCAGGAATGAAGTGATGACATTGTATCGCATACCCCCAACTATTAAGAAACAATTTCCCAAGGGCTTTAAGAATAATGCCCGGGGCCTTCTAATCTGACCAGTTTATGTGTTCTGAAACCTGGCGCGGTTAGCTTGCTGAGATATGGATCTGCATATCCAGTGTTCGCGTCGCTTTACCGAAATTCGCGTTCCACAGTTGGGGGGCCGTGAGTGCGTTATAAGGGTGACATTAAAATTCCTCTATCTGTTAAGACAAGTGTAGTTCGAGAGTTCACGGTGGGAGCTGCCTTCCTTCTAGTCAGCCCTCGAGTAGCTTTGTGCCAATAATCAAATACAAAAACGTGTGCCCCGTAGATTTTCTGTTGTAATCCATGTTGTTGGTGTCTTCAGCCTCTCCAGTGTTTTATGTCCGATTATAGATGAAATCCTGTAATATATGTTAAAACATCTGTTAAGAACAGTGTATTTTGATTGTCGTCACATTACGAGTGTTACAGATGACATCCTGTAGTATATATTAAAACATCTGTTTCGAACACCGTATTTTGATTGTCGTCACATTACGAGTGTTACAGATGACATCCTGTAGTATATATTAAAACACTGTTACGAACACTGTATTTTGGGTGTCGTCACATTACCAGTGTTACAGATGACATCCTGTAGTATATATTAAAACATCTGTTACGAACACTGTATTTTGGGTGTCGTCACATTACCAGTGTTACAGATGACATCCTGTAGTATAT
>NW_013779012.1:0-698 GCF_000517525.1 Limulus polyphemus
ACACAAACACAACCTCCCCTAAACAACAAAACACAATCACAACTACCCCTAAACAACAAAACATACAATCACAACTATCCCCTAAACAACAAAACATACAATCACAACTATCCCCCAAACAACAAAACATACAATCACAACTACCCCAACAACAAAACACACAAACACAACTACCCCTAAACAACAAAACATACAATCACAACTACCCCTAAACAACAAAACACAGTCACAACTATCCCGTAAACAACAAATCACACAAACATAATCACCCCTAAACAACAAAACACAACCACAACTACCCCTAGACAACAAAACACAATCACAACTACCCCCTAAACAACAAAACACATAAACACAACTACCCCTAAACAACAAAACATACAATCACAACTACCCCTAGACAACAAAACACAGTTCAAACTACCCCTAGACAACAAAACACAGTCACAACTATCCCGTAAACAACAAATCACACAAACATAATTACCCCTAAACAACAAAACACACAAACACAACTACCCCTAAACAACAAAACATACAATCACAACTACCCCTAGACAACAAAACACAGTCACAACTATCCCGTAAACAACAAATCACACAAACATAGTTACCCCCTAAACAACAAAACACAACCACAACTACCCCTAGACAACAAAACACAATCACAACTATCCCGTAAACAACAAATCACACAA
>NW_013779013.1:0-698 GCF_000517525.1 Limulus polyphemus
ACTTGTTAGTAGGTCATTGACCTGTATGTTATTTTTCATACACTCAATAACCTACTAACAAGTTATAAATTCTTTGGCAATTGTCTTGTAATTCACTCCTGAGGATGACGTTGTAACGTCGAAACATTTAGAGTCGTCAACTTTTTGAAAGCCATAGATAGGCCTAAATAAAATGTTTTTAATTGTGTACCAGTTTAACGTCGAATATTATTTATGATTTTAACTTTATACACAAGTGCCAAAATACTATAATTAAGGATAGAGTTATTCACCATTTTAAAATAAAGTTAAAGCCTCTCCCGACTACAAAAGATTGTCCAAAGCCTTGAAAAATATAATTGTATGAGCGATCTAGGAAGCCGCTGATTATATATATAAGTTTATTTCAAAACATAAAAAGTAAATTTAGCTTTATCTTGCCATTCAAATATGATATTAATTTCATTATCTCTGTAAGTTGGAGTTAGAACAGCCTTGATTATTATGTTACTTGAGTAGTACAAAAATACAATTTCATATAACCCGAACGTTTTTGAAAGATGTACCTTTCTTCTTCGGTGGCAAAGAAAAAAGTTTCACCTTCCGAAAGCGGTCGGGTTATAGGATATTGTATGTTTGTGTTAAATTGATTCCTTCAACTTACGTGACTTGAGTAGTAACTAGGGTTATAATGTGGCCCACAATGCCGTGTAAGTGGG
>NW_013779014.1:0-695 GCF_000517525.1 Limulus polyphemus
AGCAAGTTGCACGTGGGGAAAAAAACGCGTCTGATTTAAATGTCACACCTGAACGCTCACATCCTTTTAATTATGTTTGAAATTATGAACATTGCTCAACATCATGAAAATTAAACCTTATTTTCAATAAGCAATCCTGAAAAATATTTGGGGGTGCTTAACTTTTTTCCAGGTGTATAGTTTGAATAGATAACCTAGTTTAATTCTAGAAACTAAAACAAGTTATTTTATGAACCAGGTCCAGTGCGGCCTAGGGGTTAGTGTATTGGTGTTTGAATCTGATGATCCATGGTTCATATCCTACTGCTGCCAAATCGTGCTTTTGGGCCGGATGTGACGGTCACATTCGAGTAGAGTATCTAATGGATGCTGTTCACTAACTATTGTAGTTCTCAAAAGTTCTTGTTTGCACATCACCTGATTGTTTTGCGTTTTTTTTCATGTTACGCATTTTTATGTTAAGATCTATTCATTATGCTGCGCTTCTTTTCCATAAGTATGTAACATTTGAATGCACTGTCTGAAGGTAGTCTCTGGACCACATATACTGTCTGCAAGTAGTCTCTGAACCACTCTCACTGTCTCAAGGTAGCCTCTGGACCACCCTCACTGTCTGAAGGTAGTCTCTGGACCACATGTACTGTCTGTAAGTAGTCTCTGAATCACTCTCACTGTCTACAAGGTAGCCTACTGGA
>NW_013779015.1:0-696 GCF_000517525.1 Limulus polyphemus
GATGTCCTGTTTCTTCACTATGTTGGCGTATAGAGGAAACACAGGGATTATTCAATTGTTTTTGCGTTTTGAGGGAAATTCCCATATGTTCATAGGCTCTGACTTTTAAATGGCGTTTGGTTTTGCCAATATAGAAGGCCTTACAGTCTCCATACCTGTAAAGATAGACTTGCCAAGAACAATAAGGAATGGGGAGGAGATCTTTAGGAGGGAAAAAAATTATGCGTGTTGTGGATTTAAAACTAATCTTAAATCCACTTGAGGGTAGTAACGACCAAGAATGTGTTTAAGTTGATTTTTTTAAATTTAAGCTTTGTTTGCCAGTATAGGGAAGACACGAGTATATAGTCAGTTTTGGTACAGTTAGTATCTTAATTGGATTTGTGAGTTTTTTTGTTAGGAAGGTGTTGGTAATGTTTTCTAATAAGTGTTGTGGATAGCAGTTGCGTTTCAGGATGTCATGTAAAAACGAAATTTCAAAGTGTAGATTAAGATATATGGAGCACAGGTTGTAAGCTCTGTTTAGTAAGCATGTAACAAGGTTTCGTTTAATGAGAGAAAGGGGAAACTAGAAATAGAAAGAATGAGAATAAACTGAGAGAGAAGAAAAAAGAGAGAGAGGAGAAACAAGAAATAGTGAGAATAACAGCACAAATTGAGATAGCAAAACTCAGCCAACTGAAAGAAGAAGGGCCC
>NW_013779016.1:0-698 GCF_000517525.1 Limulus polyphemus
AAATTTTAAGTTTTACGGTTTTTGTGGGCTTTTTTGCGTTTTCGCGTTTTTTACCACTACTTCGCCCCCTGTTGATGGACCTTCATCAAATTTGTCATGAACGTTTTTTGGGTCAATGGGGAGATACACACAAACTTTCAGTTTTGCGTTTTGCAATTTTTATGGTTTTTGCGTTTTTCACCACTACTTCGCCCCCTGTTGATGGACCTTCACCAAATTTGTCATGAACGTTTCTTGGGTCAATGGGGAGATACACACAAACTTTAAGTTTTGCGTTTTGCAATTTTTATGGTTTTTGCGTTTTTTGCCACTACTTCGCCCCCTGTTGGGCAGAGATACATGCAAGTTTTTATGTGCGCATTTTGCGATTTTTACAATTACATATAAGGGAAGGAACTTTTCATGTCCTAAGAAAACCTTTCATTGATCATGAATTTACATAATTTCCGTCCAGGTAACGGGTACTCTAGCTAGTTTTTAAATAAATTTAAAGTAAAGTTCCCCAAAACTAGCAACGAATTTTCCCAAGCATCTAACCTATATAAAAAAAAACAGTGTGTCACGTCACGACACGCTTGCTTCCTCGAAGTAGGAAGAGTCATAAATACCAAAATGCAGTTGTCCAGATAGAATAGATCGATTGCTGTCTGCCCATTACGATTTTAATGATGGAGGTGCAAGGATGCCGTGAAACCTTA
>NW_013779017.1:0-1407 GCF_000517525.1 Limulus polyphemus
ATAAAGTTATATCTAAACACAGCATTAATAACAATTACAATAATAATTACCGTGAAGTAATCGTTTGTTAAGAAACAAGCGGTATAGTTGTATGTTGTATTGTAAACAATGTTTATATAAAGTTATATCTAAACACAGGATTAATTACAATAATAAATACCGTGAAGTAATCGTTTGTTAAGAAAGAAGCTGTAAAGTTGTATGTTGTGTTATAAGCAATGTTTATATAACAATTAAACGAGAACATCAATATCTAGATAAGTGTTTTTTCAGTAATCTAAACTTTATTTTCTCAGGATATTTCGGAGTGAAAAAGCTGAAAGAACAGGTTTTATCTTTTGGTGAAACTAGCCTGTTGCTTCGCGATCTCCATCCTGGTACAGAGTACACTGTAGAGATTCAGGCAGAGAACAGTATAGGGCTCAGTGAACCTTCTGACCCTGTTACATTTACTACATAGGAGGAAGGTAGGTGTCAGATTATCATACTGGTACACAATAGACTGTAGAGATTCACTCAGAAAACAGTACAGGACTCAGTGAACCTTCTGACCCTGTTTTATTACCCTATTAGATATCTCTACGTGTAGCTGGGTGAGAATTGTGTAAAGTACAACTTTAGAAAGAAGTGTTTAGATTCCTGTAATTAATAGATGGAATTTTAATATATATAGAAACACGTTTTTTGTATCTATCTTTACTGGATAAGATACCGGTGATATTTGTTGTTGTTTTTTCACTCAGTTAAAGACAATATTGATATATTTAAAGATAGATACAAAAAACGTGTTTCTATATATATTAAAATTCCATCTATTAATTACAACATACTAGTTTCTTATCACGATCTTAGTGACTGACTAGAACAGTTTGTATGTTAATTTAAATTATTATATGTTGAATAAATGAAGAATTTCTTACTCTAAACAACTGAAGATACAACTATCATTAAGAGTATTTGTATTTTAATAAATTATAACATTTATTTATTACGATAATCTGAACTCACAACACTTACCTTCCAACTTACTAACAGAGTTCCTGAGTCCAGAGCCAAAACTTTAACATCCACAGGTGACGCTCCTGGTTCTGTAAAATAATTTACTTCATTATAATTCGTACTTCTAAGTCACAACACTTACTACCAGTGTTACCACACTGGTAGTAAGTGTTGTGACTTAGAAGTCACACTGGTAGTAAGTGTTGTGACTTAGAACTAACACTGTTAGTAAGTTGGAAGGTAAGTGTTGTGACTTAGAACTAACATTGTTAGTAAGTCGGAAATTAAGTGTTGTGACTTAGAACTAACATTGTTAGTAAGTCAGAAAGTAAGTGTTGTGACTTAGAACTAACATTGTTAGTAAGTTGGAAGGTTAGTGTTGTGACTTAGAACTAACACTGTTAGTAA
>NW_013779018.1:0-1352 GCF_000517525.1 Limulus polyphemus
CTATTAGTTAATACACTATTTGTATTTCATCATGACAAGGTCACAAATAATTCCAGCTATTAGTTAATACACTATTTGTATTTCATCATGACAAGGTCACAAATAATTCCAGCTATTAGTTAATACACTATTTCATTTCATCATGATAAAGAAAACAAGAAATTCGAAATATCTTTTATTCAATATACTGTGTAGAGTTGCTTGCTATTGCACACCTACACTAACAACACAAATAACACAATATTGTTTAAAATTATTAATTTAAAAAGGGGGAATAGGGATCTTCAGAAAATTACAGAAACAGGACAGGTAGCTTAAAGTGAAAATGCAATCGCAAAAAAGTAAACAAACAAGCTTAAGGTTTGAGACATGGTGTTGACATTATTTCATCAAGCTTCTAGTCCTTATTATGACTCTCCAAAATATTACAGGTTTTAGATATGGAGTGAAAATAGGGATTTGAAGCTTGAGGGGCCCCCCAGTGGCACAGCGGTATATCTTCGGACTTACAACGCTAGAATCCGGGTTTCGATACTCGTGGTGGGCAGAGCACAGAGAGCCCATTGTGTTGCTTTGTGCTTAACTTCAAACAAACAAACAAGAAGCTTGAGGAAATAATGTCAACATTATGTCTCAAATCTCAAGCTTGTTTTTGGCTATTGTATTTTCACTTTGAGCTACCTATCTTGTTTCTGTAATTTTTTGAATTAACAGTTTTTATAATCTTATTTCTTTAGTTTTTATGTCCATTAAGGCCATAAATCTGTATAATAGCAGTAGTGTCCTATTTGAAACAGTTTAGTTTAATTAAATACGTAGTTCATTTATTATGCTTTCACGGGAAACAATGACAACCTTTGATTGGCCTAATGCAGATTGAATGGCTATTGCTCCTGATATCATTGACACAGTGACGTCATTCATAGTGGTACTACATGTATGATCACTATCTTATTTATATGCTTGGAAAATATACTTGTAGCTCCTATACTTATACCCTGTAGCTATATGGGGGAGTTTGTAATCACTGAATTGGAGGGACTACTGAATTATACTGGAATGGTGCATAGACTGGATTTTGTAATCGCATGAGTTTTATACATGCATGTACATGCAGTGTATGTTGACTGGTATTTATATATATTGTTACGTCTCTGTTCGTTAGTTAATTTTCCGTAAATTCGTTCCGACGAAACTTTAGCGACACAAGTCCTTTCTTAAATAAAACTGGTTTATTCTTTCCAAATACAACTTTACGATACACTTAATTTCAACAGTCGCTCTGTAACAAATGCTATAACTCACTCTCACGAGCTCGACTTCAACAATACTCCGTTAAACTTACACACTCT
>NW_013779019.1:0-1036 GCF_000517525.1 Limulus polyphemus
CATGTGTTCAATACTAACAGTAATGAATATTTTCGGTTCCTTAAATCTTCAATAGAAAGAGTTATGAATCCGTTCGGTTCCTTATATCTTCAATACAAACACAAATGATACTGTTCGGATCCTCTTGTCTTCAATACAAAAAGCAATGAATCTGTTCCGTTCATTGTATCTTTTCAATACATACAGTAATGAATATGATCGATTCCTCATGTGTTCAATACAAACAGTAATGAATCTGTAAGGTTTCTTATATCTTCAATACAAACACTAATGAGACTGTTCGGATCCTCGTGTCTTCAATGAAAACAGCAATGAATATGTTCCGTTCATTGTATATTCAATACATACAGTAATGAATCTGATCGATTCCTCATGTGTTCTATACAAACAGTAATGAATCTGTTCGGTTCTTTTTTCTTCAATAGAAACAGTAATGAATCTGTTCGTTTCCTTATTTCTTCAATAGATATAAAAATGAATCTGTTCGGTTCCTTGTTTCTTCAATACAAAAAATAGTAAATCTGTTTCGTGCCTTGTATCTTCAATACAAACAATAATGAATCTGTTCGGTTCTTTATATCTTTAATATAAATAGTAATGAATCTGTTCCGTTCGTTGTATCTTCAATACAATCAGTAATGAATCTGATCGGTTCCTCATGTTTTCGATGCAAACAGTAATGAATCAGTTCGGTTCCTCATGTCTTCAATACAAACAGTAATGAATCTGTTCGTTTCCCAAGTCTTCAATATAAATAGTAATAAATCTGTTCCGTTCCTTGTATCTTCAATACAAACAGTAATGAATCTGATCGATTCCTCAAGTGTTCACTATAGACAGTAATGAATCTGTTCGGTTATTTTTTCTTCCAATAGAAACGGTGATGAATCTGTTCCATTCCTTGTATCTTCAATACAAACAGAAATTAATCTCTTCGGTTCCTTATATCTTCAATACCAACAGTAATGAATCTGTTTGGCCCCCCATGTCTTCAATGCAAACTGTAAAGAATCTTTTCGGTTCCGCATGTGGTCAA
>NW_013779020.1:0-1082 GCF_000517525.1 Limulus polyphemus
GTAGTTTCATGTTACAATTTGAAAAAAAAAAGGTAATTTAGATTTTTCAAATTTTTTGGGGTGGTTATGAGGTTAGTCAAATTTATCAACCTTGTACAGAGTTAGAGTAGAGAAAATAACAGGTAAAATAAAAAGTTTTACTGAAAAAAACGTTTGAAATTTACTTAGGAGGTTTTAGGGATTATGCAAATAAATGAAACTAGAGATTTTTCAGATAAAGAAAAGTATTTTTAATCTTAACATGAAAATCACTTTGCACTCAGAGCAGTCAACACTTTGACTCAATGTGTTCATGGAGAAATTTTTAGTGAAAATACTTCTTTAAAAAATCCTTATTTTATGTCTACAAATGACTTAATAATTACTGAAAGCCTGCAAAACTTCATGAAGGTATGTAAAACATTTTACAAGTTATAGTATAGAAGGTATAAAGGTCAATTTGGGGTCACAAAGTTGGTCATTTCTACTGAGCCTGTAGCAGGAGAGTTAATATTGGTAATAATGCACAGAGTATGAGATATTGTTCTAATGAAAGATACTAAAACTGTGTAACATTGATAATAATACATAGAGTGGAGATATTTGTTCTAATGAAAGATAACAAAAGTGTGTAACATTGATAATGATACATAGAGTAAGGAATATTTTGCTCTAATGAAAGATAACAAAAGTGTGTAACATTGATAATATTACATAGTTGTATCATTATCAATGTTATACAGTTATACTACCACTGATTAGAACAAAATATCCCTTACTTGAGTAAGGGATATTTTGCTCTAATGAAAGATACTAAAACTGTGTAACATTGATAATATTACATAGAGTAAGGGATATTTTGCTCTAATGAAAGATACTAAAACTGTGTAACATTGAAAATATTACATAGAGTAAGGGATATTTTGCTCTAATGAAAGATACTAAAACTGTGTAACATTGATAATATTACATAGTGTAAGGGATGTTTTGTTCTAATCAGTGGTAGTATAACTGTATAACATTGATAATGATACATAGAGTAAGGGATATTTTGTTCTAATCAGTGGTAGTATAACTGTATAACATTGATAATGATACATAGA
>NW_013779021.1:0-1121 GCF_000517525.1 Limulus polyphemus
TAGATTTATTGGTACATGAATATATATATTTCCTTACCTCTCATATATCTTCATGAACGGTGCACGAAAAATATCATAATTATTAGTTTTTTTTGGTGTAGAGTTATTTAACACTTTATGAACGATACCATATCTAATAAAATAAATCTTCATAACTTTACATTTTGTGTTAGAAATTGTGACTCTAAGGTCAGATAGCTTGACTCGGTATATTTTGATAGTGAGTCAATTAACATTCTTTTTTTTTTAGATTCGAAGTAATTTATAAAATAGAGTTGATTTTCAAAAACTACAAGGTAAATATTTATCATCAGTTTCTTCTTCCCAGAAGATCAATATCTTCGTCCAATAATGAACATCCTTTTGATTTTATTTTCAAGCATCTTAGAAGATCAAGTTGTTCTTTTGTTTTTTAAGGGAGGGAGAGAGAGTGGTTTAGCGTATGATTAAATCAACAAATGGTTGATCAGGTCTCTTTCAAGAGGCATTTTTGCTAAGTTTTTCAGTTCCCAATTATATAGCAAAGTTTTGATGCGTAACTGGACTTCCGTGTACCTTCTTATATTTATATATGTATAGTTAACAATCTCCAATGTCTTCAACATCTATTTAGTTTTGCAAACATCCTGATATTTCACAGTTTTCTCCTTTAAAGTCTTCTCCGGCTGATTTCCTGGTATAAAACCGGAACTCGATTAGAAAGGAAAATCGGTTATGAACAAACTGTTACTGGTGGCTATCCCTGGACTAGTGAAATCGTTTTGTGATTCCTCGGTCTGGGCGACTCAAATTCTTTAAAGATCCTCGGTATGAAAATTGTACATTATCGTGTTCGTTAAGAACACTCTTCTATCTAACTGCGCACATCAATAAATGTTTATTTAAATATAAATAGTGTAATACGTCGATAATACAAGGGTATTGTAAAGTTAAAAACTGGGGTTCTATTCTTGTGGTGGAAACAGCAAAGGTAGTCCATTTTTAAATGTAATACATCCACCATTCTCTGGCACACTTTACTTTTAAATTTATAAAGTTTCAGCCATGTAATCATTTTTTATTAGAGAAATATTTTATGTGAACATTTGTTCAATTAACCTCATTAGTTTTAACATATATAA
>NW_013779022.1:0-1528 GCF_000517525.1 Limulus polyphemus
TGGTACAGTAATCTCCCATCAACGCAGGAAAACCAACTCAATGGTATTGGTTTCATTGCATATTTATATCTGGATATTTAACGTATTGGTTAGTTTTGCCTGAATATCCAGAAACATTAGTCATGCAAAAGTATCAGTCGGTTAAGTTAGATGATCTTTGGGATCACGCCATATCACTGCAAATGACATGCTTGCTCTCTTCTTATTCAGCCATTGTGTCAATCCAGATGTACAAACTGTAAAACACAGATGTAGAGCCCAGTGGTTTTCTTGGTCGCCAATTTTACACCCAAAAATAGTGGTAGTAACGTAATGTTTACCTTGTATGTGAATTTTTTCCTTCGTGAAACTGTTTGGGTGATTTTTGCACTTTCGGACTTTACTTGAACTGGACACAGCAAGCATTTCAAATGATTTTCTAAAATATATAAAATAATTTATGTTTACAGAATTAGAGTTTAAATTTGATTATATCGCGGGTATGATGGAAGGAAGCAGATGGGACTTTGTTTTGACTGTACGCGGAGTGAGGCGAAGCGACCGAGTTAGTAAGTGAGAGTCAACCAAGAGAGAAACGTCTGACTCCACCCCTTTTATGCTCAGTCGAGGGATTACTCGAATGTTCTAGCAAACTGAGCACGTGAGGGTTTCGTGATTCCCGGGCGGAGCAGGTGAGCTTGGGAATGAAACAAAAGTGTTCTATCACCTCTAGATTTTGAGTTATTGTAATATCTCAATATTCTATCAGGACCATGTGAAATACCATGCAATTAAATCAGTATAACAGATTTATGGTGTGAAACTAAGTTTACTTGGACAGTTTACTGGATAAAATTCATACATTTTTGATAACTTTAAACATTGACTGTGTTGTATTGGTGTAAAATTCCAAATATATTGTCCCTATATGCTATATGTTCATGATATAATTGTAGGGAATTGCCCAAATTCTGACTACATTTTTTGGAATCAAATTACTCCGAATCACTTCGGTTTCCTCCAGTAGCAAGTTTTTTGTTGTCCAGTGTGGTATAATCTTTGTAATTCTAAGTTTGTTGTCCGTTTTTTACTTTACAAATCGTCGCCTTCAAGGTTAATGTAGTCCTCGTAGTCGTAAGTCTGTTGTCTGTTTATACAAGCTACAAATCGTCGCCTTGTAGGATAAATGTGCACTTTGTATTAGTAAATTTGTTGTCTGTTTATACAATCTGCAAATCGTCGTCTTGTAGGATAAATGTGCGCGTTGTAGTAGTAAATTTGTTGTCTGTTTATACAATCTACAAATCGTCGTCCTGTAGGATAAATGTGCACTTTGTAGTAGTAAATTTGTTGTCTGTTTATACAATCTACAAATCGTCGTCTTGTAGGATAAATGTGCACCTTGTAGTGGTAAATTTGGGTTCTGTTTATACAATTTGCAAATCGTCGTCTTGTAGGATAAATGTGCACTTTGTAGTGGTTAATTTGTTGTCTGTTTATACAATCTGCAAATAGTCGTCTTGTTGGATAAATGTGCACTTTGTAGTGG
>NW_013779023.1:0-698 GCF_000517525.1 Limulus polyphemus
GCCACCCTACTATACAAAGCTTTTTTGTGTAAGGTCTGTATAATGTCTAGGTGTGTACAGTAACTCCAGTTGCTGCTATTGAAGTCTGCAACTCCTTCACTGTCACTGTTGGCTTGACAGTTGCTTCTCTGATGATTTTTCTCTCCTTGTTCGAGCGCAGACTTTCTTAGGGTGACCTGATCTTGGCAAGGTTGAGGTAGTGTGACACACTTTCCATCTCTTCACAACCGATTTTACAGTACTTAATGGCAAACTGAGAACCTTTGAAATTGATTTATAGCCTTCTCCGGAATTGTGCTTCTGAACAATCTTCTCCCTTAGGTCTTTAGAGAGCGTATATGACTGTAGGCTGGTGCATATGAAAAAAATTATTCCGCACATTGACTGAAAAAATTAGAGGGATCATTGGTCTAAAACATTTACGAAAAGTATAAATTCTAAATACACACACCTCACAAACACACCCAAAAACTAGATTTTCGTAGGCCAGTTCATGAAACAAGCCTTCAGTAAACGTGTCATGAACTTGATCTTCTTACTGCAGTCAATAAACAAGCCTTTAATATGCATGTCATGAACTTGATCTTCTTACTGCAGTCAATAAACAAGCCTTTAATATACATGTCATAAACTAGATCTTCTTACTACAGTCACCAAAAATGCCTTCAGTAAACATGTCATGAATTAGGTCTTTAAAC
>NW_013779024.1:0-698 GCF_000517525.1 Limulus polyphemus
ACTAGCTGGGTCAGTTGGTAGAACAATAGCCTGGTCAGTTGGTAGAACAATAGCCTTGTCTTGGGTTCAGTCATCTATTTTATTTCTTATACTTCTAACATTACAATAGTAACAATTAATCCTATTTTTATAATTACCTATATATTCATTTCCTATACTAAACTTTTTCTACATCTTATTTTTTATTGCATTTAGTTTATCATGGCCCTCACCACTGTCTAGTCTTAGTTTAAAACTTCCCTTACAGCTGAGTTAATAACCCCTGCAATCAGGCCAGGCTCCCTACCTTATTTAAATGTAAACCATCCATTTAAAAAATATTTCTTCTCCCATTAAATTGATTCTCTGAGTCCAACCAGCCTGCTCATTCTTACATATTAACCTAAGCCTAGCATTTAGTCCTAGTTACTTACTTATAATTTCATTCCCACAATTAATTGTCAGTACAATTCCTAAGACAATTAAGTTATGGCCTTTTTATTTAAATGCCTTTATCAACCCCTTGTACTTATTATTTAACTCCTCTGACCTACCTTTCCCTACATCATTAACTCCTACATGCACAATAAAAACTGCATCATTGCTAGCCTCTTTATTATATCTCTTGCTCTGTCAATTACATCCTCCACCTGTGCCCCTGGGTAGCATAATCTGATTCTTTTCTCCCTATTTACCCCACAGACTGTTCTATCCACACA
>NW_013779025.1:0-697 GCF_000517525.1 Limulus polyphemus
GGCTGTAAGTTATATTAACTAATTTTACTTATTTTTGTGCCAAAAAACATCGTTTTTTTGTAAATATTACTCTTAATATACTAACACAATGTGCCTTAGAAAGAATTATAGTATGTGAAAAACCAGATGGTCGGAGGATCCAAAATGTGAAAAAATTGTAATATAAAAATGACGGTTAAATCCCACTATTTGGTCTGATAAGAGTAGGCGGAAGGTGCTGTTGACTAGCAGCCTCCCCTCTAGTCTATCACTTCAAAATTAAGAACGGTTAGCGCAGACAGCTCTCGTGTAGCTTTGCGCTAACTCCTACAAACTAACTGTAACAGATTTTTTAAAGCTGAAAGCTGCACAATGGGTTATCTACGCTGTACCACTATGGGTATCGAACCCTGAATTTTAGCGTTAAATCCCATGTGAGATGAAAAAATAGTGAAAGGAGTAAGGAATTGCTTCCTTTGTTGCCGTGCTTGGAAATTTCAATAATTTTATGTTGTTACTAAGACATTATTCTCAATAGTTATCAATTGGTGGTACGATTCATGATGCACGCGTTAAAATAACTGTAGGTAGATGCAATATCAAGGTCATGGGGCGGTCTAAGATTTTACACGCGTTGAAAATAACTGTAGGTAGATGCAATATCAAGGTCATGGGGCGGTCTAAGATTTTACACGCGTTAAAATACTGTAGGTAGATG
>NW_013779026.1:0-698 GCF_000517525.1 Limulus polyphemus
AAGAACTTGTAGCATTTTGCCACAATTTGATTCTTCGTATTGTTAGCAGACAGTGGGCAGCTTGTACATAGTTGAATAAATAGAGTTCTTTAAACTGAATTATCATATTTCCTGTTTTCCTTGCAGCTTTAGTCAACCCTATATCTACTATACAGCAACTTACAATATCACTGTCATCAGGACAAGGACTTTTTACAATGAATGAAACCAAATATCAAACATGCAGGTACAGTTAATTATGAGCTTGTTTATAAAATCTAGTAATTGAGATAGTTTAATAATTTAAGTATTTAATACGCAAGTACAAACAGACAAGAAAATTAATAGTTTTTTTCCCTATGAATAAAACTCACCTCTCTGTATTTCTGCAGATACAACTTAAGTGGTTCAACATAATTGTCAAATCCTAGAGTGGACATCGCAAAAAGAATATCTTCTCCGTTTATGGTTTTTCTCTTTTCTTGGTGACATCTCTCACTTGCTCTAAAAATCAAAAGGTCAAGAAAAATGTTGACATAAAAAGGTTTCTCACAAAGCCCGCATTAAATTGGTTTGGTTCGTTTTCAATTTCACGCAAAGCTACACGAGGGCTATCTGTACTAGCCATCCCCAATTTAGCAGTGAAAGACTAGAGGGAAGGTAGCTAGTCATCACCACCCACTGCCAACTCTTGGGCTACTCTTTTATCAACGAATAAT
>NW_013779027.1:0-698 GCF_000517525.1 Limulus polyphemus
AAAGTCGAAGAAATCTAGTAGTAAGAAGAAACTAAAAAACCGTGATCAAATCCATCAAAATCTGTTGGAAGAAGAATTAAAAGACCGTTATAAAAGTCGAAAACATCTAGTGTAATAAAGACTAAAAAGACCTTAATCAAAGTCGAAAAAACCTAATGTTAGAAGGAATAAAAATACCGTTATCAAAGTCGAAAAAATCTGGAGTAACAAGTACTAAAAAGACCGTTATCAAAGTAGACAAAATCTTTTGTAAAAAAGACTAAAAAAAACCATTATGAATTTTAAAAAATCTAGTGTAAGAAGGAATAAAAAGACCGTTATAAAAATCGACACAATCTACTCTAATAAGTAAGTAAAACGGAAGTTATCAAAGACGACAAAATAAAGTGGAAGAAAAACTAAAAACCCGTTATCAAAGTCAACAAAATCTAGTGTAAGAAGAGCTAAAAAAGCCGTTATCTAAGTCGAAAAAAACCTAGTGTAAGAAGGAATAAAAATACCGTTATCAAAATCGACAAAGTCTAGTGTAATAAGTGAGTAAAAAGACCGTTATCTAAGTCGAAAAAATCTAGTGTAAGAAATACTAAAAAGACCGATGTCAAAGTCGAAGAAACCTAAAGTAAAAAGGAATAAAAAGACCGTTATTAAAGTCGAAAAATCTAGTTTAAGAAGGATTAAAAAGGCCATTATCAAAGTCG
>NW_013779028.1:0-698 GCF_000517525.1 Limulus polyphemus
GTATTTCTCAACACCTTTCCTACCTCAGCATTCTAAACGCATTTGTGGTATTTATGGACATCTTTCCTACCTAATCATTTTAAACACCTTTGTGGTATTTCTCAACACCTTTCCTACCTCATCATTCGAAACACCTTTCTGGTGTTTCTGAACACCTTTCCTACCTCAGCATTCTAAACACCTTTATGGTATTTCTCAACACCTTTCCTACCTCATCATTCGAAACACCTTTCCTACATCAGCATTCTAAACACCTTTATGGTATTTCTGAACACTGTCACTACTTCGGCATTCTAAACACCTTTGTGGTATTTTTCAACACAAATAATCTGAAAGAGAGAGAACAGAGAATGTGTGATTCTTTACACCGTAGATTTTTCACACTTAGTTTTAAAATATGCATCATTATAAAATTTTGTTAGTACGGGTACCTTTAATTTATAGACTATCACTCGTTAACCTCCTAAACATTATCTCAACTCTACTTATGATTAGCATATTTATCGATGTTTCACTTCTTCGTATTAGAAATACAGAATGAAAAGCAAACATTCCAATTTTCTTCAAAATTACAATGGACAACACACCATATTAACAGAAAACATTACATTAGACAACACACCATATTAACAGAAAACATTACAATGGACAACACACCATATTAACAGAAAACATTACAATGGACTACACACCATATT
>NW_013779029.1:0-690 GCF_000517525.1 Limulus polyphemus
GAGGAGATTGAAATTATCTTGTCATTAAGAATTGTTGTTACTTGAAGCTCAGAGTGGACTTTTTCCGTTAACAATGGCTATAATTATTACTCATCTATATATTTTAGCCCCTTTAAATAAGTTTTCACTGAACGACGAACTTACTCCAGACAGAAACATCATCCAATTTACTTCACCATAGTAACGATATATTCGTCTTTAACTTCATATCATTTGTGAGTTTCGTAATTTGGTAATTCTCTCTTAACTATAATTTATAATCAGCAGACCAGATTACCACAAAATTTGGTTCAGATCAGAATAAAAGCAGTGATATAAAGATCTGAGTTATGTTTGATACATTATAGTGGAGTGTTCGGTGGCACGAATTGACCACGATCTTTGTTTTTTCATTGATTTAAACATTTTATTTTAGAAAGTCACATTATAAATATCTGTTGTTCACTTTTGCTGCTCTTATGAGTATCTTTATTTAAACAACACCTATTTCTAGTTTTCTCGACTATTCGCATTTCTTCAATGCTTTGTATCAAATAGCCAAAACCTATAAATTTATGAAGTCACGCTAGTTATTATCAAAGATTCCACGGTAGCATCCTTAATATATGTTTTCCTTTTTTGTTTGGAGATTCCGATATTTGAATTAACAAATCTAGAATATTAGATTACATCACATTAATCATTTCATTA
>NW_013779030.1:0-697 GCF_000517525.1 Limulus polyphemus
ATCACAAATAAAAAAAAACAATAGATAACTAGTTACTTCACAAAAGAATAAGAAAAGAAAGCACTGGGACACTGTATATAGCCTCAATATGGAGTGGTTTAAAGGAAGTGACAGTGACAAATTCATATTTTGCAAAATGAACAGAGAAAATGTAATCAAAAATTAACTGATTGGATTTTCTATGCACAAGAGAAATATTACCTAGTACCAAAACTATTTTCCTATAGTATATTATTCAATCAAACGTTGCTCCAGTGCTTAAGACTTTCTTCTGTTTTTTGTTGGTTATTTGTAATTGTTTCATAGTGATTTATGATGTTAACACACCAGAATGGCTGTATAATTTATTAACATAAGAAAAATCTTTTAATTTATGAAAAACTATAAACTCTTATTAAATTTGCTAATGGTTATATATCAGGTCATCAAGAAATCACTTTTTTTTAGATGAAAAAACCCGAACAACTTATATATCAAAACAAAACATTTGGTAAATGAAATAGTCTCTATTCTTATCGATGATGCTTTCCATCTTACAATCAGGTTGTTAATGCTCTGATTAAAGAAACCACTTGGCTTTGAAGCAAAAAACATATTGATGTCCTCTTTAACATCTTCCATATTTGCAAACATTTTCCCATTAAGATGGTGTTGCAGCAAACAAAAAAAGATGGTAATCTGATGGTGCCATATCTGG
>NW_013779031.1:0-948 GCF_000517525.1 Limulus polyphemus
GTTTACCATCAGGGCAGACCATGCTGCGTTACGCTGGTTAAGATCATGAAGATATGAAGTTACGGAAAATCAATTAAAAAACGGAGACGTAACCAATTGGTGTCAGAGAGTGGGATGGAAAAAAAAGAGAAGAAAAATGGAAACGAGAGGCGGAAAATCAAACTACAGCTCAGCAGACTTGATGGCAGCAATACAAAAACAAGAAAAGAAACAAGAAGAACGAGAAGCGAAATTACAACAGTTGTTAGAGGAAAAAGAAAAGAAACAAGAAGAATGAGAAAATAAACAAGAAAAGAAACAAGAAGAACGAGAAAATAAACAAGAAAAGAAACAAGAAGAACGAGAAATTAAACAAGAAGAGAAATTACGGCAGTTGTTAGAGGAAATAGAAAAGAAACAAGAATAACGAGAAAATAAACAAGAAGAACGAGAAGAGAAATTACAACAGTTGTTAGAGGAAAAGGAAAAGAAACAAGAAGAGAGACAACAGCAGGTGCAAGAAAACCTACAACAATGGCAGCTCGAACAGCAAAATAAACAAGAGAAATTACAGCAGTTGTTGGAGGAGAAAGAAAATAAACAAGAAGAGAAATTACAGCAGTTGTTAGAGGAGAAAGAAAATAAACAAGAAGAACGAGAAAAGAAACAAGAGAGACTACAGCAGTGGCAACTGGAACAAGAAAGGAAACAAGAAGTACAAATGAAAAAAATTAGTAAATTTAAAAGCGAATTAGATACATTAAAGGACGACTTTTTGTCTTTTACACAAGGAGGATACATTGACCATCGACTTAATCAGCCCCAGACAATGGCAAGCCCCTTACAGAGCCCGCAGTTAAACCCTAATGCAGACATATTCAGTCCCGTTAGAAGTCACATCCCAGATATGAATGTCAGTAATAGGAGTGATCCAGTGCGAAGGAAGCCACAGGAATTCGATGGGAAGGC
>NW_013779032.1:0-695 GCF_000517525.1 Limulus polyphemus
ATACAAGTGAAGCAAACACACCCCTCTACCATGCAGGATGCAATGGCCAGAGCTCTCGAATTTGAATCCTACGTTAAGTCCAGCACAGAGGTACCGAGGTTGGTACAGTCATCTGGATTCAAGGCCAGAAAAGGTCAGCTTTCAGAGAAGTTTGAGGGACTTTGCTGGCACTGTAACAAACCTGGGCACAAGAGAGCTCAATGCTGGAAACTTCAACACAGGGGAGACGATACAACAGTGAAGGTTGCTACCAAGAAAGGCTGATGGAACTGTGGGGAGCAAGGACATCTGAGGAACCAGTGTAAGAAAAATACCACCAATAAGTCAGCTTCGGGAAACCAGTAGTGGTTGGTGCTTAGGGACGCCCACCAACCCCTATCGTGAAAGTCCCAACAGCTAAGTGTAAAATGGCAAGCACACATAGTATGTACGTGACAGGGAAGCTGGATGGCCAAAGGTGCAACTTTGTCATAGATTCTGCATCTCAGCAGACCCTTGTGAGCATGAAGGTGCTGGATAACAAAGGAGTACCAGAAGCTGTACAGAAGCTCTGTGGTGTGACAGGACATTCTGCAAGGTTGTGGGAACCAGTGTGGGTAACTATCAAGCTCATGGGCATGCAAAACAGACAGAAAGTATACTTGGCTGACATTGAAGATCAATGCATATTAGGATTGGACTATCTCCTACCGAGG
>NW_013779033.1:0-2019 GCF_000517525.1 Limulus polyphemus
CATTATAAGTTTATTGATCAATAGTATTAATTACAGTATAGTTTAGCCCTAACTAAACTAAAGTAAAAGAAAACGTACACAGGTTACAGTGTTAATTTATCTCTTTATCGAAGTTAAGCCTAACTTAAGTTAAAGTTCTATAAAGTGGCCTATATACAAGTGGATTTACACATTTCGTTGTCTACGATTACAATTCGTTTGTATTGTGCTAGAAATGTTATATCTAAAGAATTACTGTTACGATAAAGATACTAATTTGCCCAGAAATGTTTTGCAGGTTTCTGATAGTTACCACTAATGTCTTCATATTACAGTTCTTAAAGGCATCTTGAATCTATGGAACCCGTTTAAATTGATCAACCCAAAGGCCATTTAGTACCAACACAGGCAATAATTTCCAAGAGAACAAACGAATACTAATTCGAGTTTAATCATGCATGTAACAAAACACTAGAAAAGCTAACAGCAATTCCAATACTGATGACGAAACTCCAAACCAATAAAGGTGAACACGTAAATTATGCTGTGTATGGAGCCTTAATCTTTAAGTTGAGTTTAGTATTGTTACTACAGCGGAAGTCGCGTGATCCTGGGAGCATGCGCGCTGGAGTTTCGCGAATCATCGAGGAACCCCGCGAATGTCGGAGTGTTTGCTAGAAGCCCTCTTTTTTTTAGTATATAAGCCTAGCGAGAAAAACCAGCGGGATTGAAGATATAGATAATTGAGCCAAGCGAACAGTTGTTAAGTGTATTACAAAGTTTGTATCGAGAAAAAATAAACTAGTTTTAATCAAGAAAGGACTCATATCGCTGAAGTTTCTCGGAAAGAATTTCTATGGGAAATTAACAAACAAGCAGATACACAACAGTATATTATTTTTTAAGACAAGAACGAAATTCACTAGAAGAAAATTTATAATATAAATAACATAAATTGTAATCAATTTGTAGTTTGCTATTGTGAACTAGAATATAAAATTGATATTCATACACTGAAGTGCTAGAAATGTGTAATAATTTAAGTAACCTGGGTTTTTATGATAGCACAATACTGAGGACATAGCTTAAACTCGGTTAGGCTTACAGGTAAGGATAATCCCACAATTCAGTTAAACTTCGTTAGTTGTTCCTAGTGAAGGTATACTCAATAGTCAACTCAGACTACTAGGGTTGGACTACTTAGTACTGAGGAAGTGCTTAGTTAATTTCGATAAAATGACGTTTGGGAACAACAAAGGCCAAATTCCAGTAAGTGTTGCTGCACCTGTTGATTTGCATGTCACAGCACTTAAGGAACCACCTGGCTCCACTTAGGGCATCAAGAGTATCATCAATTCTTGGCAGTGGGTACGAGTCTTTTTCGGTTATACTGTTAAGAGCCCTGAAGTCCACACAGCAATGTTGGGTCCCATCCTTCGTCTGGACTAACACGACGGGAGCTGACCAGGGACTATCTTATTTCTCGATTATCCCTTCCTTAATTAAGCCATCCATGACATACTCCATCTCTTGTCACTTTGTTAGAGCTATTCTCCTTGGAGGTAACATTATTGGATGGTGATTGTTTGTGTTTATTCTGTGCTTCACAAGGTCTATGCAACTGAGGTCATGATCTCCTTTCGAAAAGATGTCTGCATAATTTGTCAAAAGTTCTCTAACCTGAAGAGCCTGTGATGATGGCAAATGGACTATGATATTCTTATAGAGGTCAGTTAAATGTTCTGGGAGTGTATGTCCTGTCTTTATAGTTGTATTTCTTGCTTTATTATTGACTGGCTCTATCTCCTGGCACACACCCAACAATGCCCCTTCCTTAAGTGTCTGCTCACATTTAGAGAAATTGGCCACTGTTATAGGTACTACTTGATGAACTGCCACAAGTGACCTTCCAATATTCAAATCCGCTGGCCTGGATGGGTCTTCCACTGCTTCCACAAGCATTGGGCTTCCTTGGGGATGTTCTTTTATTCTACTCCAAATTATCTTCTCTGATTTTTCAACTCTGGACTTAAAGTCAGG
>NW_013779034.1:0-698 GCF_000517525.1 Limulus polyphemus
TGTCACACCACACAGCTTCTGTATGGCTTCTGGTACTCCTTCGTGATTCAGCACCTTGATGCTTACTAGGGTTTGCTGAGAAGCAGAATCTTTGACAAAGTTGCACCTTTGGCCATCCAGCTTTCCTGTCACATAGACGCTGTGTGTGCTTGGCATTTTACACCTAGCTGTAGGGACTTTCATGATAATGGTTGGAGAGTGTCCCTCAACACCAACCACTACTGGTCTCCTTGAGGCTGACTTGTTGGGGATATTCTTCATACACTGGCTCTTCATATGTCCTTGCTCCCCAAAGTTCCAACAGCCTTTCTGGGTAGAAGCCTTTCCTGCTGTATCATCTCCCCTGTGTTGAAGTTGCCAGCATTGAGCTCTCTTGTGCCCAGGTTTATTACAGTGCCAGCAAAGTCCCTCAAACCTCTCTGAAAGCTGACCTTTTCTGGCCTTGAATCCAGATGACTGTACCAACCTTTGTACCTCTGTGCTGGACTTAACGTATTATTCAAATTCGAGAGCTCTGGCCATTGCAACCTGCATGGTAGAGGGATGTGCTTGCTTGACTTGCATCTTTAGTTGTGGACTGTCCAAGGCATCTACAAACTGATCTCTCATCAACAACTTGAGGAGATCGGGTGGTGCAGTTGGGTAGGCCTTGTGTGCCATGCTTTTCAAGTCCTGTGCCAGCTCTTGCAGGCTCTCCC
>NW_013779035.1:0-698 GCF_000517525.1 Limulus polyphemus
CGCCAAAGTACAGGATAGTTCTAGAAAGTAGAGGGCGTAAGAATAGTCACGTGATCTCGATGACGCAACAATATGTTATATAGAGCTACGTTGTATAGTAAAAAAAAAAAGGCTATACTTAACCATTTTCCCCTAATATGTTATCAGATTTACGCTAAATATTATATTAATAATATAAGTTTTGACTGAAGTTGAATAGTAATTAAAACCAATAAAGTGAAATGTGGGATTTACTCTTCACTCTTGTAGCACAACCACGGCCCAAAGTGAGAAACGCGCTTTTGCAGCAATGGGTCGAAAACCATTAATCCTTGAATTCATTGTTTGTTTGTTTGTAATTAAGCACAAAGTTACACAATGGGCTATCTGTTCTCTGCCCAACACGGGTATTTAAACCCGGATTCTAGCGTTGTAAGTCCGCAGACATACCGCTGTGCCACTGGGGGCCTCGAATTCATAGTCCAACCACTAAATCATGCCCATACCAATATGTTTAGCACTTTTACCTATTTAAGTAGTGTAACACATTTGCCTTGATTACAGACCAATGTGTTACTGCTCATTTTCTGATACAGATTCATGTATTTGACCTGAACTTGTCACTTAGATAATGGCAAAGCTAGATTTATTGATATCATACTCCTCAAGTTACGTAAAGCTATATGGTTCAAGATTAAAACCTATTAGAACACACAATG
>NW_013779036.1:0-697 GCF_000517525.1 Limulus polyphemus
CATTTGCTGATTCTGAAATACCTAATTTAAAATAGGCAATTTTTTCTAATTTTCAACTAACGTGTTCACTCGGAAGCGAGACGCGAAGTTCATATAAACTTGAGGAATTTGGATCGATTGTCTGATTCAGAGTTGAATCAACCCCTGAGTCACATAGAACCAGACTTAAAATTGAACATAATTATTGAGCCAAAGTTTTCCTGATTAAGAGTTGAACTTAGTTATTTCAATGCTAGATTACTTGAACGTAATTACTGAGTGCACATCAAACCTCATATGATGATGTGTCTGGTAGAATCTACACGAAGATTAACATCCTATAAAATTGCTTTAAAATACAGGTACTAAACCTTTGAGGTTT
The DNA here is from genome assembly GCF_000517525.1 of Limulus polyphemus. Taxonomy (NCBI): domain Eukaryota; kingdom Metazoa; phylum Arthropoda; class Merostomata; order Xiphosura; family Limulidae; genus Limulus; species Limulus polyphemus. Next base: position 362 of record NW_013779036.1, read on the forward strand.
AAACATACATTTGTCTATTTACAATACAGAAAACCCGTATCCGAGGGTTATCATTGCACATGAAAAAGGTTAACATTTACACAAAAACAGCAACAAAATGCGTTAAATATTAGCGGTTAAATGTGAACGGGGTTTATTTAGGTTATTTCTTTTACTTGAATGGGAAGAGTTACGTCATACATTAGATATCGAGGAAGTAAACCATAATCAAAGACTTGGTTATCCGAGTAGATGAAAAACAAAAAAACGAGTAACATTATAGTGATATCTTAATAGGTTATTTTTTTATATAATGGTTTAGAAAGGTAATGCGGAAAAAAAATACACAGGCCTGCG
>NW_013779037.1:0-698 GCF_000517525.1 Limulus polyphemus
ATCTACTCCATTAACACCTAGGTGTAACTCTAGTTACTGAATGTGTAACCCATACTCATCTGTAGCGTTTTTTGGTAAAACAACTCCACGAATACCTAGGTGTAACTCTAATTACCGAATTTATAACCACCATATTCATCTTTAGCCTTACTTGGTACAACTACTCCACTAATACCTAGGGGTAACTCTAGTTACCGAATTTATTACCACCATATTCATCTTTAGCCTTACTTGGTACAACTACTCCATGAACACATAGGTGTTACTCTAGTTACTGAATTTATAACCACCATATTCATTTTTAGCGTTATTTGGTAAAACTACTCCATTAACACTTAGGTGTAATTCTAGTTACCGAATTTATAACCACCATATTCATCTTTATCCTTACTTGGTACAACAACTCCAAGAACACCTAGTTGTAACTCTAGTTACCGAATTTATAACCACCATACTCATCTTTACCCTTACTTGGCACAACTACTTCATGAACACCTAGGTGTAACTATAGTTACAGAATTTATGACCACCATACTCATCTTTAGCCTTACGTGGTACAACTACTCCATAAACACCTAGGTGTATCTCTAGTTACCGAATATATAACCACCATACTCATCTTTAGACTTACTTGGTACAACTACTCCAGGAACAGTTAGGTTTAACTCTAGTTACCGAATTTATAACCACCATACTCA
>NW_013779038.1:0-697 GCF_000517525.1 Limulus polyphemus
AAATGGTTGTAATACTTCTTCTAGCCAGGATATTTTCTCATCAAAGGTTGTTGCAAATACAATGACATCATCCAGGTACACTAGAGCTATCCAGTACTCTTTCCATCAGCCTCCCAAGATTGCTGGAACATTGCTAAGCTCGAATGGCATCACACGGTATTGCCAGAGATCTTGGCCATAACTAAATGCAGTCTACTTCAACCATTTTCACTTGATGGAAACCTGACTTTAAGTCCAGAGTTGAAACTACCTGGCTCCACTTAGGAATCAAGAGTATCACCAATTCTTGGCAGGCGGTATGAGTCTTTCTCAGCTATACTGTTAAGAGCTCTGAAGTCCACACAGCAACGTCAGGTCCCATCGTTCTTCTAGACTAGCACGACGGGAGCTGGCCAAAGACTATCTGATTTCTAGACTATCCCTTCCTTAATTAAGCCATCCATGACCTTCTCCATCTCTTATCGCTTTGCCAGAGCTATTTTCCTAGGAGGGATCTTTATTGGACGGTGATTGCCTGTGTTTATTCTGTGCTTCACAATGTCTGTGCAGCCGAGGTCATAATCTCCTTTCGAAATAACGTCTGCATAATTCGACAAAAGTTCCCTCACCTGAAGAGCCTGTGATGATGACAAATGGACTATGCTCTTCTTATAGAGGTCAGTTAAATGTTCTGGAAGTGTATGTCCTTTCTTTATAA
>NW_013779039.1:0-698 GCF_000517525.1 Limulus polyphemus
CCCAAAAGTCATTTTATCGGAATTAACTACACACTTCCTTAGTAGTAAGTAGTCCAACCGTAATATGCATTGGTCTTCAATGTCAGCCAAGTATACTTTGTGTCTGGCCTTTATGCCCATGAGCTCAGTAGTTACCCACACTGGTCTCCACAACCTTGCATAATGTCCCGTCACACCACAGAGCTTCTGTATGGTTTCTGGTACTCCTTTGTGATCCAGCACCTTGGTATTCACAAGGGTTTGCTGAGATGCAGAATCTATAACAAAGTTGCACCTTTGGCCATCCAGCTTTCCTGTCACATACACACTATGTGTGCTTGGCATTTTACACATAGCTGTTGGGACTTTCACAATGGGAATTGGTGGGCGTCCCTCAGCACCAACCACTACTGGTTGCCCGAAGCTGACTTATTGGTAGTATTCTTCTTACTCTGGCTCCTCATATGTCCCTGCTCTCCACAGTTCCAACAACCTTTCTGGGTAGCAGTATTGCCTGCCATGGAATTTTCCCTATGTTGAAGTTGCTGGCATTGAGCTCTCTTGTGCCCAGGTTTGTTACAGTGCCAGCAAAGTCCCTCGAACCTCTCTGAAATCTGACCTTTTCTGGCCTTGAATCCTGATGACTGTACCAACCTTGGTACCGCTGTGCTGGACTTAACGTAGGATTTAATTTCGAGAGCTCTGGCCATTGCATCCTG
>NW_013779040.1:0-923 GCF_000517525.1 Limulus polyphemus
CCATAAAAAATATTATACCATTACTCATCATCAAGAGGTCTGCTTTAGTATAGAAGTTTTAAATCCATAAGAAAATATTTTACCATTACTCATCATCAAGAGGTCTGCTTTAGTATAGAAGTTTTAAATCCATAAGAAAATATTTTACCATTACTCATCATCAAAAAAGTGCGTTAGTATAGAAGTTTTAAATCGATAAGAGAATATCTTTACTATTACTCCTCATCAAGAAGTCTGCGTTAGTGTAGAAGTTTTAAATCCATATGACAATATTTTTAGAATTACTCATCATTAAGAATTCTTCGTTAGTATAGAAGTTTTAAATGCATTAGAAAATATTTTTACCATTACTCATCATCAAGAAGTCTACTTTAGTATAGAAGTTTTAAATCTATAAACAATACTTTTACCATTATTCATCATCAAGAAGTTTGCGTTAGTATAGAAGTTTTAATTACATAAATAATATTTTTCCATTACTCATAATCAAGAACTCTGCTTTAGTATAGAAGTTTTAAATACATCAGACAATATTTTAACCTTACTAATCATCAAGAAATCTGCGTTATTATAGAACTTTTAAATCCATAAACAATATTTTTACCATTACTCATCATCAAGAAGTCTGCAATAGTATAGAAGTTTTAATTCCATAAAACAATATTTTTACCATTACTCATCATCAAGAATTCTGCGTTAGTATAGAAGTTTTAAATCCATAACGCAATATTTTTACCATTACTCATCATAAAGAAGTCTGCGTTAGTGTAGAAGTTTTAAATCCATAAAAAATATTATACTATTACTCATCATCAAGAAGTCTGCTTTAGTATAGAAGTTTTAAATACATCAGACAATATTTTTAACGTTACTAATCATCAAGAAAACTGCGTTAGTATAAAACTTTTAAATCCATAAACAAT
>NW_013779041.1:0-732 GCF_000517525.1 Limulus polyphemus
CTTTCGAGTTCTAGACATGGGCTTATAAAGCAGTTTTTCCCTGTATCCTGGCGAGCATCTAAATAGGACACAGCATCACCCACAAGTAGTGCTGTGCTCCTATTGGCTGCTTAGGGGCAAGTTTTGTACTGTTCCAGCACCACACCCAAAAACCCTCAGGCGATTGGTCATGGTCAACTGCTGTTATCCGGCTGCCTACTTGCTTGTACTGCTACACCCATGTCCTGTAACTGATACTGCTTCAAAGCACCGTGATGATTCATAAAACCTAAACTTTTCTGTAGCTTCTATAGTGCTACAGAATCGAGGACAACACCCTCTATCCTGTCCTTGTACTTTATCTTGCATGTGCAGAACAGTGATGACTAACGAGGTTGTTGACTGCCTCTACTGTGATCTCGGCCACTAACTTCTATACTCATTTATATGCTGTGCTATTACTTACTTGCTCTAGCCTCGTGTTTGTTACTTACAGTCGTTAAAAAAAACGGTTTCTAGCCCTGTGCTTGATACTTATCTTTCAAGGCTTATTTTTTTATACTACACAAGCCTCTCCTTGTTCTCTTTAGTTTTTTATATGTCCTTCGAGTCGTTGACTCGTTATTTGTCCTTCGACCTATTTATTCTCTTTCTATTTCTCTTCTGTCTCTTAACTTTTCTAAGTTTCTAATATAACTTCGTTAATATTGCTTTATTCTATTTAAATTCACAGAAGCAATGGATGAAATTTCC
>NW_013779042.1:0-696 GCF_000517525.1 Limulus polyphemus
ACGTTGATAAACGGAAACATCGGCACATGTAGATATGTAGAAAGTCGAGTTGTTCAAAACTTGAAAATAGCATTGATAACTTTAACAGTTGTTGGTTGAGATGTTGCAAAGGAAATATCTGCTGAAGCTTTTCGCCAGACACTAATCATAGCAGAACCGTCTGGAAAGTGATATATAGGAAATAGTACAGCTTATAAAATGAGTCAGATCAACGTAGGCCTGTAAGGCAATCACTGATTGGCGTGTCCTTAAGCCAATCAGGAAATGTCACAGACCTAGTGAAGGATGTGTAGATTGTATAGGAATTCTTTGTGGCGGCAAAGGACAGGTTTATGTGTTTAATAAAGATGGCTTCCAAAATATAGAGATGAAAAGTTGACAGACCATTTGCAATAATTTTAAATCTGCTATCCGTGTAGTTGTCAGCACAATTTGGGTTCACATTTTGGTGGTAGAACTTTTGTTTTACAGGAGCGACATGATAAATTCACACTCTTATTTCTTATGGATTTGGTACATGTTGTTTAACTGTATCCTGTAGTCTTTGTGAAGTGCGACCTACGTACCGACATTCGTAGTGGCACGAGAATTCATAAAGAACCATACTTTTCTGTGTGGTAGGTATCGCATCTTTGTGTTGCAGGCAACAGCTTACGTGTGGAATAAGCACAGTAGGGGTTCACTGCAGGAAAACAT
>NW_013779043.1:0-698 GCF_000517525.1 Limulus polyphemus
CACACACTAATTATCTTGTGCTACAACATGCCTAGAACTCAAGGTTCTCTCAAATTGTCAGATTTTGTTAGAGGAAGGATAGTTGGTCAAGCAGATGATGGAATAAGTCAGTGGCAAATTTCGCAGCATTTGGAATCCCGCTTTCAACAGTCAACAGAATCATTGTGCAGTTCAGGAAACATGGCAAGAAAACAACTGAGCAGCGTCCGGGTCGTCCTGGTCCATCGGATAGGACAAAAAGGGCTGTCAAGAGGAGCATCGAAATGGATCCCAGATTAACGACTGCACAAGTGGTCAAAGTTGGTGGGATGAGCCCAAAATCTGTTCAACGGATTCTCCACAGATTGGGTTATCGTTGTAAAGCAGCTAGACGGAAGCCCTTATTAAGATCTGCCAACATAGTCAGACGAAAGAAGTGGGCAAGTGATATGATGACCAAGCCTCTGGACTTTTGGAAGACCGTATTGTTCTCAGACGAATCAAGATTTGCTCCATTTTCTGACAGTGGATGGATATGGGTGTGGAGAATGCCTCACCAAGAGTTTTGGCTCAACAGATTGCAGCCAACTGTGAAGCATGGTGGTTTCAGCATGATGGTTTGGGAGCTGTTTGGATTGGTAGGAGATCGAGCTTAGTGGAGTGCATTGGCAACATAAATTTTGCGAAATACGTCGAAATATTGGAGGAAGGACTCTTGC
>NW_013779044.1:0-697 GCF_000517525.1 Limulus polyphemus
CGGTCAAACTTACCGAACCCATAGAGAGATTAATTACTGAAAATAACATATAAAATATAAAGTTTTTCTTAAGAAACGCATGTGAAATTTCAAAATTTTCTTACGCATAAAAGTATTTTTAATCTTAAGATGAAAATTACTTTGCATGATAGATAGGCAAGATGTGAAAAGAAAAAAAAGGCATGAGAGAAACATTGCTTTACAAACCTTAAGATTTAATAAAAAAATTAGATATGTTGCATATGGAAGCATTGTAATGTTTACTGATAACCTGCCAAATTTTATTAACATTCGCTTACTAATTTAAAAGTTATAGCATGAAAACTAGAAGAAGCACAAAATGGTTATAATGTCTGTCCCAGGGACTGAGCATGGGTTGAAAGAGTTAATATATTTTGTATATCATTATAAAATTTGGCAAGCTTTCAGTAAACATTATGTCTTTTGAAACAAAAAATCAGATTTTTACTAAAGGTTTGTCCATGAATATATGAAGTTAGAGTAGGGGTCACCAAACTTTTTTCACAGCGGGCCAGATAACTGAGAGAATGATGAGCGCGGGCCGCATAACCATTTTGTTCAATACAATACAGTGAATACACAAAAATTAAGACAACAAACATGTTTATTTACCAAAAAGTTATCAAAGAAGGCAATGTTAGCAATAAAATAGTTATATCACACCCAGTGCGCACAT
>NW_013779045.1:0-695 GCF_000517525.1 Limulus polyphemus
GAGTTTTTATGGGAAATTATCAAACAAGCAGATACGTAACAAATTGGTGTCAGAAGTGGAATCGATAAAAAAAGAAAAGATGGAAACGAGAAGTGCCAAATCAAACTACGACTTAGCAGATTTGATGGCAGCAATACAAGAACATCAAAAGAAATAAGAAGAACGAGAAAATAAACAATAAAAGAGACTACAGCAGTGGTTGGAGGAAAAGAAAAGAAACAAGAAGAACGAGAAAAGAAACAAGAAGAGAGACAACAGCAGTGTCAAGAAAACCTGCAACAGTGGCAACTCGAACAGCAAAAAAATCAAGAGAGACTACAGCAGTGGTTGGAGGATAAAGAATATAAACAAGAAGAGAAACTACAGCAGTGGCAATAAAACCAACATCAGTGGCAACTGGAACAAGAAAAGAAACAGGAAGAAAGTATCCAACAGTTGAGTGAAAGCCAGCATACACAAATGGAAAAGATTAGTAAATTCCAAAGTTAATTAAATATATTAAAGGACGATTTACTGTCCTTTACACAGAGATGATATATTAACCATGGACCTAATCAGCCCCAGACAATGGGAAGCCCCTTCCAGACCCCGCAGCTAAACCCTAATTTAGACATCTTCAGTCCTGTCAGAAGTCACATTCCAGACATGAGTGTCAGCAATAGGGGTGACCTAGTATGAAGGAAACTACAGGAATT
>NW_013779046.1:0-697 GCF_000517525.1 Limulus polyphemus
GGATGACATTGTAACGTCGAAACATGTTGAGTCGTCAACTTTTTGAAGGCCATAGATAGGCCTAAATAAAATGTTTTTAATTGTGTACCAGTTTAACGTTGAATATTATTTATGATACTGTACTCTAGTTTGTCACAGATTGACATTGTATTTAATATCTTCTTCTAGAACCTTATACACAAACATTAATTTTTATACCCTCAGAGAAGTATGGAGAATATGCTATCAACAACCTACACTTACTTTCAACTCAACTATTTTCCGTGTTTCCAAATAATGCACTATGGACTTGTAGCTTTATGGAAATTTTTAAATAAACTAATTTTTACCTTTAGTTTCATAAACATTTTCCAAGAAAACGCTATTCACCTTTAATTTAATAGACACTTTCAAAAAGTAACTGTTTAGTTAAAACTTCAAAGACACTTTAAAACAATACACTATTCGCCCTTAATTTCACAGATACTCAAAAATATACTGTTTCATTTTAGATTTATATTCACCTTTTTACAAATATGCTGTTCGATTTTAGTTTTATAGACACTCTCAAACAATATGCTGTTCGATTTTAGTTTTATAGACACTCTCAAACAATATGCTGTTCGTTTTTAGTTTTATAGACACTTTCAAAAAATATGCTGTTCGCCTTTAGAGAAAGTGCATTAAACAATATCAAGTGTAACTTACTTAATAAAGA
>NW_013779047.1:0-696 GCF_000517525.1 Limulus polyphemus
GAAGAAACTCTATTCGGTTTTGAGAAGGGAAACAGTGAAGCCCTTGATGAAGTTACTACCACTGATGTGACTGTTACAATGATAGGACGTTTCCTGATGAAGCAGAAGCCAACGAGATGGAGACCAGTGCAGAAGAAGATACGTCCCGTAAAATTAAGAGACTTTGTTGAATTGTAATTTGTTTGTAAATTCTGTACATTTAATTAAGTTATTGTTAATTGTTTATTGTTTAATGTAAGTGGCTATTGTTCGGGGCGAACAATACTAAGGAAGGGGCAGTGTTACGACAGCGGAGGTCACGTGACCCTAGTAACACGTCATATTCTGGAAGCTTCGTGAATCCTCGAGAGGTTACTAGACTTCGGTATTATTTTATATATAAGGCGGTCAAGAAATGACAGCAACAATGTAATGAATGTGTAATTGAACTGAGAACAGAGAGAGGGACATATTGTTGAGTCGAGCACGTGAGGCGTTTGTTGTGAATTATAGCGTTTGTTATAGCGTGACTGTGAAAATTAAGTGTATTGCAAAGTTGTATTCAGAACGAATAAACCAGTTTTATTTGAGAAAGGACTTGTGTCGCTAAAGTTTCATCGGAAAGAATTTTTACGGAAAATTAACTAACGAACGGAGGTAACAATACTTAAAGAATTATTTTGTATTTTTATTTTTGTTCATCGCTAATCTAATTTA
>NW_013779048.1:0-823 GCF_000517525.1 Limulus polyphemus
TTACTTCGCAAATTTTGATTTATTTATTCAAGAGGATGTTTCAGACAACAGCTTTTCTGGTATAAATCTATGATACAACGAGTTTCAGCCAATAGTCGATAGTGAATGAGTGACGTTTCACTGTTGAATTAATATTGTTGTGGTAGTTATAAAACAGCAAATAATAATATGAAAAAAGCGCCAGTATTTCCACTTTCCATCATTTGTCCAGAGAAACATGAATTTATGGCCCATGAATGTGATTTTTCATGCCGATTCCAAGATTCTCACCATTTAGAAATACGCACCTTGGTACACATGGGAGTTTCTGACAGAACTGGACTTAAACTTCAAACTCCACCTAACTCTGCTATATAGTTTCACAACGAAACGTCATAATCACACCCCATTTCCATAGAAGAATTTTTAATTGTAACTACTGATTGTGATGGTCACGAACTGTTGATAAAAGAAATTATACAAGTTATGAACGAAAATCCAAGCCTCAATAGAAATTTAAACTATTTCCCCTTGCTTTATTCAAGTAGCTCTTTTTTAACTGAATATTTTATAAGTTTTCTAACACTATTCATTGTATTGTTATATTAGTAATTGATGTAAAAATTGTTCAGTTGTCATTTTCATAGATTTGCTGAATATAGAATATGTGTAATTCCGAAACATCCATTAATTAAATATGTTTACATTTTTTGCCGTTGCCTCTACTATTCATTATTAGACTTCGTTTTCCACCAAATGTATCAGTTACTTCTTTTGTAGGATTAGGAAGTTTTTAGCCTCTGGTGGTGGCCTTTGGCGTCTGGTTTCCACGTTGAACCTGAGC
>NW_013779049.1:0-698 GCF_000517525.1 Limulus polyphemus
GATTTTTTGTATGTGAAAAACTTATTATATGAACTGAAAGACTGACAAATCTTGTGAAGATATACACACTATATTGAAAGTTAGAAGTACAGGGATCCCTCGATTAATGCGTTTTCGTTTAGTGCGCTTAAATTTTTTTATAACCAATATTCGATTAGTGCGTGCATAATACTCGATTAGTGCGGTAACACACATTTCATTTCAACCATAGTAATTGAAAAGTAAGTTTTAGGCACCTAAATTAAATTAAAAAAAAATAATTAAAAATAGAAAATGGGTAAGTATTTTACTTGTCAAGTTATTACTAGTGTCCACCCCGGGGACTCTAACCCCGTCACCCCGGGGTATTTTAGCGATTTTTTCACCCCTTGCCCTGGGGTAAAATACTTGAAATACCCCGGGGCAAATCTTTACTATTTTACTGAAGAAATATCTTTTTCATAATAATAATTCATAAAAACCACCGTCCTCATCAAAATTATCGTCATCATGATGATCGTCGTTGTTTATAGGAAACGCACCATAGATTTGAAATATAAGTCAGTGAAAAAGGGTAAAACCTTTGCTAGGGCTGGTGAAAGGAATTTGGAAAATGAAAGAAAAACATTTTGAGAGAAGAAAGATCTGAAGAAATCGTTGGCTACGAGTTTAATCGCTTTTTTTAATTTTCTTTAATTGCTCTAATTCACATAGATTTG
>NW_013779050.1:0-699 GCF_000517525.1 Limulus polyphemus
CTCAGTTGTTTCCTTGTCGTGTTTCCTGAACTGCACGATGATTCTGTTGACTGTCGAAAGCGGGATTTCCAAATTCTGCGAAATTTGCCGCTGACTTATTCTACCATCTGCTTGACCAACTATCCTTCCTCTAACAAAATCTGACAATTCGAGAGAACCTTGAGTTCTAGGCATTTTGTAGCACAAGATAATTAGTGTGCGGACCATTTTCATTTATATAGTGCTCTGTGAACACAAATTAGTTAGCATAAATCAGTTAAATGACGAAAAATTAGGTGTCTATTTACTTGTGACCACTCAGTGTACATTTGCTGTTATGTTAAACTTATATTAAAGTTTTTCTTCATTACCCATTCAAGCCGTCTTGAACCATTATTAGTCTCAAAGTGGATTCCTCGTCATCGAATTTGATATTCCACTATATATTTTAAAGAATCTGGTTGGTTCTGTAAAGTAAAGGTCTGTTCCGAATAATAGGGTTGCGATCCTAAAGCTAATGTGGGTTACTATCAAGTGTCATTTTCTTACTTGCTGTGGTTTGTGTATTGACAAAAAGTCAGGACATATATAATCAAAAACACCTTAAGAGTAAAAAAAAAAAAGGTTTGGTCAAAAAATGATTCAGCCTGCGACTTAAAGAATAAAACCAAAATTGGCGACCAAACTGGTAGCTACACTTATAGCACTAATAAGAATTTA
>NW_013779051.1:0-1158 GCF_000517525.1 Limulus polyphemus
TATATATATATATATATATATATATATATATGTATGTATTAGTAACCATAATTTTTTATATTAAAGCTATTATGTCAAATGTTTAAAAATGTAGTTTGTTTGTTCTTACTTACTGACCATAATGTACCTGAAGCCCCAAATTCTTACCGCCATAACAAAATAACATTTGAAATCATGTATAACCCACTAAATATTTTATACATGACATTTCTTTTTTTTCTTTTTGCCAATTTTCTGGACAAAGAGAGGCATCACTTTAAAAAAGTACCAACATAAAAAGCATCATGTAACTTTACCCGAGCAAAATTACGATAACAGAGATGACAAAGCTCCAACAGGTGTTTGTAGCATAGTGGTGAAAACTGTATGGCTAAGCTCAACACTTTGGACATGGGTTCCAGAAGAGACTGAAAATAAAATTCACTATCATTAGCACAGTTAGCTAAGTTTAACACTTTGGACATGGGTTCCAGAAAAGATTGAAAGCCAAATTTACTATTATTAGCACAATTTACTTCAAAACTTTGAATCTTATTCCAAATATAGTGAAAATAAATTTCACTGTTACCAATATCTTAAACTACCACAAAATAAAAGCAATCCTACTGTACATATATAAATCAATTTTTGATAGTTCACTTTCATTAGGCAAATACCTACAGTTCGCCCTCAATTTCAAATTGTCTTCATAAATACAAAATTATTTCTTACCTTATACGATAATAAAGGAGGCATCTTGATTACAGCCAACATTATACGAATTGCTGGGGTCAAATTACACGGTCCTGTAGGGAGTGTCAAAAGTAATTTACGTAGAAAAATGTCAACTTGAGGAAGGAAAGCACCCCACAATGGAGAGCAGTTTTCCAAAGGTAAGCATTCCATGTACGTAGTTACATTTTCAAGGATATGGAATATGTTGTCATGTGGAATTTGCTTCTTCTCATTCAGGTTCTGCAACAAAGTAGATAACAAAAACATATTTACCGTTTGTTTCTCAAACGTTCCTCATAGTGACAGCTGTTTTGTGCAGAGGTTAAAACAGGAGAGAAAATTAAAATCAAAAAGGAATGATATCCTTATGCCTCATTCTATATACAAAAAGGCTATAAATTAAGGATGTGATTGGTATGGTATATGTACACAGTTGGTCACAAG
>NW_013779052.1:0-1470 GCF_000517525.1 Limulus polyphemus
TATATATATATATATATATATATATATCAGCAGAATATTGGTACTGTAAATCAGAAAAACTGTATATCACAGCTGGCTGATACATGTTACCAATCAACTTTAGGAGGTTAGTTATTGTAAACAGGAGACTTTTTCAAAGATTTTACTGGCTTCAACTTAATACGCTAATCTCAAACTTGCATTTGGCCAGTTTTTATGTACTTTAGATTATATAAGATATATTGTTAATAGTTTCTTAAAAATTTGACTTAATGTGTGAATATTCTTCACCTTCAGATAAGTTATAAAGTTTCTTTTCAAAATTGTAATTGAGAAATGAAGGTCAAAAGGCAAGACTGCTTACATTAATTTTAACTGTACCTAAAGAACAGACACTCAGAAAACCCAAAAGCTCTTTATGGTATATTTGACCAAAATTCAATGACATTCAATACCCACCACTCTGTGATAGCAGAGGTGAGGATAAGCAAAAACTAGGGATTCGAGAAATTCTGGCGATAGATAAACCGAAGTTGATTTTAAACCATCAGAACTTGGCATTACTACTTTTCCTCAAACTTTAAGGTTGTTCCAGTTTTTTAATAACACAGAATTACTTATACATAGTTTCTGAGCCTGCTTTAAAAAGGGTTAAAGACCTGATGTATCATTGTCAATAATATTTTCTACATCTTTTTCTTGAGAACATTCCAATAATTAGGTTACTTTTTAATAACAAAAAATGTCAGAAGACAGACATTCAATAACATTTAGAATATATCATTTCCTTATATTTTACAAAGATTAAGTGAAAATAATACATATATTTTATAGTTCATTACTGCTGTTGTTTAACCTTAGCAAATTATCAGGTTTTGGGTGTAGGATGACAACCTGAAATTATGTACAATTTCTTTGTTTTAATAGTACCTGTCATTGAAGTAAATAACTTAGGTAACAACTTCTAGGAAAATCTAGAACGATACAGAAGCTAGAATATTACAAAATAATATCTACCTGTAAGATGGATTTCAATAAGATTACCAACACATTATAGGCTAGCAGACAATTCCACCTGAAATACAGGAAGTATAAAAGCAACTTCTCAAAACAACAGTTTCTGCTGAACTGACATATTACAAACTAAATACACAGGCCTGCAATGGTTTTATTGTCTTGAAATGTTTACATATTCTACAGTAATTCCTGTACACTGAATCCGAAAATGATATCCATTTTTCTCCATCATGTATGGATTTTTCACAAAATGTTGTATGTACTTTAACATAAGTAAATCATTTTCAATGAAATTGGGTCATATTTTGTTAAGCTAAAATGTTAACAACCACTGGCTAGAGATGTGAGAGTCTTATTGATTGTTCTAGAACCCAAACATAAGAAACATAATAATAAAAAATGTTCATTGTGATAAACGATAGAATAATTTGATCACCAGTAGCTATACAAAAACCGAGGTTTATTAATCTCAAC
>NW_013779053.1:0-697 GCF_000517525.1 Limulus polyphemus
ATACAGGGACACTCTTCTCCTATCCTAGATAGTATATTGTTCTCCTACCTCATACAGGACACTCTTCTCCTATCCTAGATAGTATATTGTTCTCATACAGGACACTCTTCTCCTATCATAGATACTATATTGTTCTCCTACCTCATACAGGACACTCTTCTCCTATCCTAGATAGTATATTGTTCTCATACAGGACACTCTTCTCCTATCATAGATACTATATTGTTCTCCTACCTCATACAGGACACTCTTCTCCTATCCTAGATAGTATATTGTTCTCATACAGGACACTCTTCTCCTATCATAGATACTATATTGTTCTCATACAGGACACTCTTCTCCTATCCTAGATAGTATATTGTTCTCATACAGGACACTCTTCTCCTATCCTAGATAGTATATTGTTCTCATACAGGACACTCTTCTCCTATCCTAGATAGTATATTGTTCTCATACAGGACACTCTTCTCCTATCCTAGATATTATATTGTTCTCCTACCTCATGCAGGACACTCTTCTACTATCCTAGATAGTATATTGTTCTCCTACCTCATACAGGACACTCTTCTCCTATCCTAGATATTATATTGTTCTCCTACCTCATACAGGACACTCTTCTCCTATCCTAGATAGTATATTGTTCTCATACAGGACACTCTTCTCCTATTCCAGATAAAATATTGTTCTCATACAGGAC
>NW_013779054.1:0-698 GCF_000517525.1 Limulus polyphemus
AGATGGAAAAAGCTTCGTTTAATTTTTTATATCTAGCAAATTTAAATATATTGTTCTCAAAATTGTACTATATCAGTAGTTGGAAGTTAAGGTATTCCATTTAAAGCTTTTCATTTAGAGAATAAAAATTATTATGTTTATTTTTTTCCTGAAATTTGATTGAACTGTAGAGTTTTATTACTCTGTTGAAGGCACGTAAATGTTAAAATACTGAGAGCTAATTATATTTTATAAAAAAGGATGTTCTAGCTCCGCTGCTGCTCTTGAAAATACTACTTTGTTCATTGATAGTAATCAGTATAATAATACCTTGTTCATTGATAGTAATCAGTGTAATAATACCTTGTCATTGATTGTACTCAGTGTGATACTACCTTGTTCATTGATAGTAATCAGTGTAATAATACCTTGTCATTGATTGTACTCAGTGTGATACTACCTTGTTCATTGATAGTAATCAGTGTAATAATACCTTGTCATTGATTGTACTCAGTGTGATAGCACTGATTACAAACTCTTGAAAATACTACCTTGTTCATTGATTGTATTCAGTGTGATAGCACTGGTTACAAACTTTTGAAAATACTAACTTGTTCCTTGATTGTACTCAGTGTGATAGCACTGGTTACAAACTTTTGAAAATACTACATTGTTCATTGATTGTACTCAGTGTGATAGCATTGGTTACAAACTTTTTC
>NW_013779055.1:0-982 GCF_000517525.1 Limulus polyphemus
GCCACGTGGTTAGGGCGCTCGACTCGCAATCTGAGGGTCGCAGGTTCGAATCCCCGTCACACCAAACATGCTCGACCTTTCAGCCGTTGGGGCGTTATAATGTGACTGTCAATCGCACTATTTGTTGGTAAAAGAGTAGCCCAAGAGTTGGCGGTGGGTGTTGATGACTAGCTGCCTTCCCTTTAATCTTACACTGCTAAATTACGGACGGCTAGCGCAGATAGCCCTCGTGTAGCTACACGAGCTTCATGACATTTAGTGGCACCCTTTAAGAGAGAGAAAACTATAAACATTAACTATGTATGCTGAACATAAATTAAAAATTTAACCAACGCTGTAATCAACCAAAAACAATTATGATAAAGGTAATCGTCTTACCAATCCATTTTTGAGAATTACTAAATCCGAGCCAATAAACGTTTGACAGTTTATTGGCCATTTATATTAAATTTCATCAATAAAATATTTATTGTAGATATTTAAAAATGCACCTTGGAGTTAAAGAAAATAGATTAACCCATTTTTATGTATGAATTTTAACTACATAACAACAACAATTGCGGACAGTTTTGTAAGATTGTAATAGAGTATGGTTAGCCTAAAGATGTATCGCTTTTTATGGTTTTTTATTTCAGCAATAGCCTGTGCAAAGATATTTTGTTTGATATGTTATTGTAAAAGTAGGCTCCGCAGAGCCGCAACATCTCTGCACAAACTGCTGCTATAATGACAGATCAAAACAATTTTGATCTGTTATTAAAGCAGCAGTTTGTGCAGAGATGTTTGTTTTGATCTGTTATTAAAGCAGCAGTTTGTGCAGAGATGTTTGTTTTGATCTGTTATTAAAGCAGCAGTTTGTGCAGAAATGTTTGTTTTGATCTGTTATTAAAGAAGCAGTTTGTGCAGACATGTTTGCTCTGATCTGTTATTATAGCAGCAGTTTGTACAGAAATGTTTGTTTTGATCTGTTATTAAAGAAGCA
>NW_013779056.1:0-933 GCF_000517525.1 Limulus polyphemus
ATACAAGATATAAAACATATCCTACATACAAGGTATAAAACAAACCCTACATACAAGATATAAAACAAATCCTACATACAAGATATAAAACATATCCTACTTACAATATATAAAACATATCCTACTTACAAGATATAAAACATATCCTACTTACAAGATATAAAACATATCCTACATACAAGGTATAAAACAAACCCTACATACAAGATATAAAACAAATCCTACATACAAGATATAAAACATATCCTACAAGATATAAAACAATTGCTTATATACAAGATATAAAACATATCCTACAAGATATAAAACAATTGCTTATATACAAGATATAAAACATATCATACAAGATATAAAACATATCCTACGTACAAGATATAAAACAAATCCTACATACAAGATATAAAACAAATCCTACGTACAAGATATAAAACATATCCTACAAGATATAAAACAATTGTTTATATACAAGATATAAAACATATCCTACAAGATATAAAACAATGTTTATATACAAGATATAAAACATATCCTACAAGATATAAAACAATTGCTTATATACAAGATATAAAACATATCCTACAAGATATAAAACATATCCTACAAGATATAAAACAATTGCTTATATACAAGATATAAAACATATCCTACAAGAGATAAAACATATCCTACGTACAAGATATAAAACAAATCATACAAGATATAAAACAAATCCTACAAGATATAAAACAATTGCTTATATACAGTTCTATTCAATTACCTTTTCTCTAAGCAAATCTTTAAACGCTTCAATCGCTTCTTTTTTATCTTTGAAGACAAGAGGCTTTGCAATTGCTTCTTTGACCTCCTCATCTGTACTGTCAACAGACCTGTTATAGAGTAATGTGTTGTTAAATAAGATATTTTAACAGACCTGTTATAAAATAATGTGTTGTT
>NW_013779057.1:0-699 GCF_000517525.1 Limulus polyphemus
AAACGTGTTTCGAGCAACATAAACTGACCGTCGGCTGAAAGTCGGGGATTCAGAGAACAATAGGGGTAATAACAGGCATGACTTGAGAAGTGGATTTCTGGGGAAGGTGAGGGTTTTGAGAACAATAAGGGTTATGGTCTGAGAAGTTGGGGCTGGGCATTGAAATTTGAGAGTAAAACTTGAATGTTCTCTTTGTGATTATTCGGTTAAATGTAATAAACGTCAATTTTGTTTTTGTTTCTAATTTTTATGTATGTTGTTGTTGTTTTTTGGGAAGGCAAGGGGAGAAACCGGTCCCGCCCGAAGCTTAGTGACCGGGTACCCGGTATTCGGGCCAAATTTTACTATCCATGTATCCCTACTAAAAAACAAAGGAATGAGGCTAAACTAAACAACAAAACAGTATCAAAATATTCAAACACGTGTGTAGTAACCACCAGTTCAGGCTTACCTTCATTCGCAATTGAAATATTGAGACTCATTCGACATGTGGATGGGCTCTGGTTTTATATTGTTACGTCTCCGTTTGTTAATTGATTTTTCCGTAACTTCGTTCCAACGAAACTTTAACGACACAAGTCTTTACTTAATAAAACTGGTTTATTCTTTCCGAATATAACTCTGCGATACACTTAATTTCAATACTCGCGCTAAAACAACACTGTAACGAACGAACGTTAACTTCAGCAATACCCTGTG
>NW_013779058.1:0-697 GCF_000517525.1 Limulus polyphemus
GTTGCAGGGACAAAAAGATGGTAATCTGATGGTGCCATATCTGGAGAATATGGTGGGTGGGGGAAAACTTCCCAACCGAACTCCATAGTCTTCTATTGCATCAAACGTGCCACATGTGGACATGCATTTTCATGGAGAAGAAGAACACCTTTCTGATTGACAAGTGAAGGGCATTTCTGATGAAGTGCTTAATATAAGCGTTCCAGTTGCTGAATATAGATCTCTGCATTGACGGTTCACTGTAGATTGAGGAGTTTGAAATGAATTACTCCTTTGATGTCCCACTAAATGCAAAGCATCACTTTCTGCAGATGGAATCCAGGTTTTGGGGTCGGAAGTGGTTTTTATCTAGGACTGAGCCACTGTTTTTTGGCATTTAATATTGGCAGAGAGAATCCATTTATCATCACCGGTGACAATTCTGTCCAAAAATGGTTCACGAGCATTACACGCCAGAAGAGACAAAGCAATGTTCACACGTTGGAAACGATGATCATCGCAGAGTTCGTGAGGCACCCAAACACCTTCTTTATGGAGTTTTCCCATATTCCTTAGATGTTTACATACTGTTTCATGAGAGACATGCAGTTTCAGGACCATTTCACGAGTGTGTGTTGCCTTGGATTATACTCAACAAGCGCCCGCAGAGCATCAATATCAATTCCAAAATGTTGGCCCCTGCCATCACAGTTTTTAA
>NW_013779059.1:0-698 GCF_000517525.1 Limulus polyphemus
ATTAGCTAAGATTTTATGCTATTCTAATCGGTATAACATAAACAAAAGGTAGTTTAATAAAATTTTGAATGTAAAACACTAAAACCTTGTGTCATGCGCAGTAAAGGAAACCCAGGGTGAAAGAAACTACTCATATTTTTTTTAAAAACATGTTGTTATAAAACTGTTATTGTTTTAATTTTTTAAGAAACCACACATAAAAGTGTTACAATTCATATCATCATTTCCACCAATAATGTAAAACAATAGCAGCTTTGTTTGTTTTTGAGTTTCACGCAAAGCTACACGAAGGCTATCTACGTTAGCCATCCCTAATTTAGCAGTGTAAGACTAGAGGGAAGGCTGCTAGTCATCACTACCCACCGCCAACTCTTGGGCTAATCTTTTGCCAACGAATAGTGGGATTGACCGTCATTATAACGCCCCACGGCTGAAAGTGCGAGCATGTTTGGTGTGACGGAGATTCGAAGCCGCGACCCGCAGATTGCGAGTCGAGCGCCCTAACCACCTGGCCATGCCGGGCCAGCAGTTTTGTAACAACAGGTTCAAAAAACACGCATAAAAGTGTTAGAATTCATATTATTGGCGGAAGTGATTATATTTAAACATTTGTTCGTTTGTATCTAAAAGCTATTTTCAAAATATGTGTGTGAGGTTAAATAATTTTATTATAAAGTTATTATTTCAAATAAAACATT
>NW_013779060.1:0-1043 GCF_000517525.1 Limulus polyphemus
TGTAACTCTAGTTACCGAATATATAACCCCATACTCATCTTTAATGTTATTTGGTACAACAACTTCACGAACACGTAGATGTAACCCTAGTTACCGAATTTATAACCACCATACTCATCTATAGCCTTACTTGCTACAACTACTCCATGAACACTTAGGTGTAACTCTAGTTACCAAATTTATAACCACCATATTCATCTTTAGTCTTACTTGGTACAACAACTCCATGAACACTTAGGTGTAACACTAGTTACAGAATTTATAACTACCATATTCATCTTTAGCCTTACTTGGTACAACTGTTCCATATACACTTAGGTGTAACTCTAGTACAGAATTTATAACCACCATACTCATCTTTAGCCTTACTTGTTACAACGACACCATCAACAACTAGGTGTAACTCTAGTTACCGAATTTATAACCACCATACTTATCTTTAGCCTAACTTGGTACAACTACTCCATGAACACCTAGGTGTAAATCTAGTTACAAAATTTATAACCACCATACTCATCCTTAGCCTTACTTGGTACAACTACTCCATGAACACTTAGGTGTAACTCTAGTTACAGAATTTATAACCACCATATTCATCTTTAGCCTTACTTGGTACAACTACTCCATGAACACCTAGGAGTAACTCTAGTTACCGAATTTATAACCACCATACTCATCTTTATCCTTACTTGGTACAATTGATGGAGTAGTTGTACCAAGTAAGGCTAAAGATGAGTATGGTGGTTATAAATTCGGAACTAGAGTTGCACCTAAGTGTTCATGGAGTAGTTGTACCAAGTAAGGCTAAAGATTATTATGGTGGTTATAAATTCTATAACTAATGTTACACCTAGGTGTTCGTGGAGTTGTTGTATCAAATAACGCTAAAGATTAGTAAAGGGGTTAAACATTCGGTAACTAGAGTTACACCAAGGTGTTCATGGAGTAGTTGTACAAAGTAAGGCTAAAAATGAATATGGTGGATATAAATTCGGGAACAAGAGTTACACCAAGGGGTTCATGGAGTAGCCACCAAGGTGTAA
>NW_013779061.1:0-697 GCF_000517525.1 Limulus polyphemus
GCAACATAAAACTTAATAATTCTGACATTCTGGCCAAACTCGATTTAAAACTTGATCACTTGCCTCCTGAAGAGAAAATCAACTTGCAAGTTTATTGAATGAATACGAATGCATATTTCCAGATGTTCCTAATCAAACAAACATCACTCTGTACATGATGTAGATATAGGTAACACTTCTCCTGTAAAACAATATTCCTGTCGGGTGAATCCAGTGAAGGCCGAGAAAATGTGTAAAGAAATATTTTACATGCTGGAAAACGGCATTATAGAGCCCAGTTAAAGTGATTGGTCTTCACCTTGTATACTGGTCCCTAAATCTGATGGTTCAGTTAGATTCTGTACAGACTTTAGCAAAGTAAATGCTTTGACAAAGACAAATAACTATCCCATTCCAAGAATGGAAGATTGTATTGATAAAATTGGAAAAGCCAGATATATCACACAGTGTGACCTATTGAAGGGATACTGGGCTGTTCATCTAACTGACAGAGCAAAAGAAATCTCTAATTTTGTTACTCCTGATGGGTTATAACAGTACAATGTAATGCCTTTTGGGATGAAAAATTCTCAAGCAACTTTTCGGCGAATGATGAATCAATGCCTCAACAATCTGTCAGATGTTGGAAGTTATGTTGATGATATTATGATTTCCAGTGACACATGGGAAGAACATTTATGTATATTACGTGATGTTT
>NW_013779062.1:0-960 GCF_000517525.1 Limulus polyphemus
GTGAATTATTTGTTTTAGAGCCTCCTTCAAATATCTATGTTGTCGACTTTACGATCTATTTGATTTAGAGCGCCATTGATATATCTACAGTGCCTTCTTTATAATATATTTACTTTAGAGCCACATTGAGATATCTACTGTGTCTACTTTATGATATATTTGTTTTTGAGCCACATTGAGATATCTTCTGGGTATACTTTACGATCTATTTGCTTTACAGCCACATTGAGAGATATGCTATTTCTTATTTACGAACTAATTGTTTTAGAGCCACATTAAGATATCTACTAAGTCCACTTCATGATCTATTTGTTTTACAGCCAAATTGAGATATATACTGTATGTACTTTACGACTTAATGGTTTTAGAGCCACACTGAGATATCTAATGTGTATAATTTACGATCTATTTGTTTTAGAGCCACATTGAGATATCTACTGTGTCTACTTTACGATCTATTTGTTTTAGAGCCACATTGAGATATCTAGAGGGCCTTCTTTACAATATATTTGTTTTAGAGCCACTTTGAGATATCTACTGGGTATACCTTCCGATGTATTTGTTTTAGAGCCACATTGAGATATCTACTGTGTCTACTTTACAATATATTTGTTTTAAAGCCACATTAAGATATTTGCTGTTTCTACTTTATGATCTATGTGTTTTAGAGCCACATTGAGATATCTACAGTGTCTACTAAAACAAATAATTCAATTGTAAAATATACACAGTAGATATCTCAATGTTATTCTAAAATAAATATATTGTAAAGAAGGCGCTGTAGATATATCAATGTCGTTCTAAAACAAATAGATCGTAAAGTAGACACAGTAGATATCTCAAGGTGACTCTGATATATTTGTATTAGAGCCACATTGAGATATCTCCTAAGTCTACTTCACGATCTATTTGTTTTAGAGCGAAATTGAGATATCTGCTGTGTCTACTTTACGATCTATG
>NW_013779063.1:0-698 GCF_000517525.1 Limulus polyphemus
GTTTTCCATTCAAAATTTTATTAAAGTATTTTTTGTTTATGTTATACCAATTAGAATAAAATAAAATCTCAGCTAATAATCCATATTTTGATAGTATACAAGTTTTAAGTTCTTAATTTTACAAGGAAATATATAAAAAATCCACTAGTGTGACCCACATAACACATTTTGTCTTACCATGTCATCATCCCTATTTTATCCATCACTCCTCGAATATGTACGAAATTAAACGTAAAATACTCTATAAAATCATTATTGCTCAAACAGACCATAATTTTTATAGCCTTTAATTTTGATTGGTTACAGATCTATCAAACAGAAAATCAGACCTTTCCTGCCTCACACACCTGTCACATCCTCTCTTTCAGAATTCGTTGATAGTTCTCTTGTACGTTTCATTATATATTGCTTATAACCAATAGAAAGTCAAGGTTTTCATCTATCAAATGACTTATTGTATAAGGTTGTGTTCTGAACAGATAATCGTCAATTTCACCCAGAGTAGCAACATCATTCCTGTGGGAAAGTTAATGACTAGCTTGGATGAATTTGTAATGGCTCTTGTCGCATAGTTAGAAAACCAGGAAAATTTTGAGAGATACGTGAATTTGTTTACTTTTTGCATGTTATTAGTCTATATTCTTTGGTGCATTATTTAATTAAATAAAAATTGTTAAGTGCTTTACTATAATTACTAT
>NW_013779064.1:0-699 GCF_000517525.1 Limulus polyphemus
TTATATCAACAACTTGTCCTGATATAACCACAACTTGTGAAAGAATCGAAAGGTAAGTGAGTAGAAAAAAAAAATTAAATTTTTCCAGCCAATCAGAACAACTAGTAACGAGATAAAACAATTTTTCCAGCCAATCAGAACAACTAGTAACAGGATTAAACACTTTTCTGCTAGGTCGGAACTTGGAACCAAGAATCTGGGGTTCAATTTAATAAAACGTACACGACCATCTTGCAAGAAGTTATGCGCCAGTTAAAGAATCGGACCTTGAGAGTTGTATCAATTATTGTAAGTAAGTTTGATCTTGAGTTATGCAGTAAAAAGTAACAAAGATAAGTGTGTGGTAATACAAGAAATAAACGACCTTATAACACCAAATTATTGGTTTTCTTTAATTAATTGGACACTCAAGGTTTCGCTTTACAGCTTCGTCAGGAGCGTTCCACTAAAATACAAACCGTAACTGACAGTATGATAATAACTTCTAATCAATTCCTTTACAATTTAAACCATTTGAAGTTTTATAATGTCAGCTACGGTTTGTATTTTAGTGGAACGCTCTTGACGAAGCTGTAAAGCGAAACCTTGAGTGTCCAGTTAATTAAAGAAAGCCAACAATTTGGTGTTATAAGGTCGTTTATTTCTAGTATTAAAATGTCTTCTCTACACCAATATGCACTGCAGAAATTATATAAAATG
>NW_013779065.1:0-698 GCF_000517525.1 Limulus polyphemus
TCACAGTCATAATGAAATGTTCACACGTGTAGCTAAAATTAGCACAGTCATAATGAAATGTTCATACGTGTAGCGAAAGTTAGCACAGTCATAATGAAATGTTCACACGTGTAGCGAAAGTTATCACAGTCATAATTAAATGTTCACGAGTGTAGCAAAAGTTAGCACAGTCATACTGAAGTGCTGACACGTGCAGCAAAAGTTAACACAGTCATAATGAAATGTGCTAGTATAAAACATTTGCACCATTTTAAACAGAGCGGCATCCTTCACTGCTTGCTATGACTCATTTTGATATTCTCATCCTTTCCCCTTCATCTTATTCAGGTTTGCCATTATTATCTTTGATATATGATATCGTTTAGGATTATGGCCTTAACCGAAAACGTCATTAAAACGTGAAGGTGTCCGACTGATTAGTCAATTAACTTTAACAATTATGAATTTTGAGTACTCTCTCTCTCTGTCTCTCAGAGGTTTATCATGTAAATTTTTTAATGAATGCATTTAATCTCTATTGTAACTTTACCGCCAGACGTTTCAAACTGTATTGTCAGTAAATATATCATCCATTCACTAAACTGTACTGTCGGTAAATATATCATCCATTCACTAAACTGTGCTGTCAGTAAATATATCATCCATTCACTAAACTGTACTGTCGGTAAATATATCATCCATTCACTAAACTGTACTGT
>NW_013779066.1:0-698 GCF_000517525.1 Limulus polyphemus
CCAGGTCATATTTAGTATTGTTGCATGAATCAAATAAAGTTACTTCAGACAGGTCATACTTTGTTTTGTTGCATGAATCAAATAAAGTTACTTCAGCCAGGTCATATATAGTATTGTTGCATGAATCACATAAAGTTACTTCAGCCAGGTCATACTTAGTATTGGGGGCTGGTGGGCGTCTCTCAGCACCAACCACTACTGGTTTCCCGAAGCTGACTTATTGGTAGTATTCTTACACTGGCTCCTCATATGTCCTTGCTCTCCACAGTTCCAACAACCTTTCTGTGTAGCAGCCTTTCCTGCCATGGCATCGTCCCTGTGTTGAAGTTGCTGGCACTGAGCTCTCTCGCACCCAGGTTTGTTACAGTGCCAACAAAATCCCCCAAATTTCTCTGAAAGCTGCCCTTTTCTGGCCTTGATCCTGATGACTGTACCAACCTTGGTACCTCTGTGCTTGACTTAATGTAGGATTCGAATTCAAGAACTCTGGCCATTGCATCCTGCATACTGGAGTGGTGTGTTTGCTTCACTTGTATCTTCAGTTATGGACTGTCCAAGGCGTCTACAAACTGATCCCTCAGCAACAGCTTGAGGACATTGGGTAGTGAGTTGGGTAGGATATGTGGGCCATACTTTCCAAGTCATGTGCCAGCTCTTGCAGGCTCTCCCCTTTAGCACGGACTCTCGTCCTAAACCTA
>NW_013779067.1:0-1042 GCF_000517525.1 Limulus polyphemus
ATCGTATTTCTACAAAACAGCTACTTTTTACATATATTTTACAGTAATTCCCGGTATGATATTTCTCCAAAACAAGTACTTTCATGTTTAATTTATAGTAATTTACGGTATTATCTTACTCCAAAAAAGGCACCTTCACCTTTATTTTATAGTGTTTCAAGATATCATTTTAATCCAAAAAGGGAACCTTTACGTTTATTTTATAGTAATACCTGATATCATCTTATTCCAAAACAGGTAAATTTTAGTTTTTTCTATTGTAATTCCTTGTATCATCTTACTCCAAAAAAAGGTACATCTACGTTTTATTTTATAGTAATACCTGATATCATCTTATTCCAAAACAGGTAAATTTTAGTTTTTTCTATTGTAATTCCTTGTATCATCTTACTCCAAAAAAAGGTACATCTACGTTTTATTTTATAGTAATACTTGATATCATCTTCCTCCGAAAAAGGTACCTTTGTTTTATTTTATGGTAATCCATGATATCATCTTACACCAAAACAGGTACTTTTACGATTATTTTATAGGTATCATCTTACTCCAAAATATGTACTTTTTACATTTATTTGTTTGTAATCCCTGGTATCGTCTTACTCCAAAACAGGTATTTATACGGGTATTTTTACGTTTATTTTATAGTTATCCCTAATATAATTTTACTTCAAAACGGGTATTTTTACGTTTATTTTATTAGTTATCCCTAATATCATCTTACTTCAAAACGGGTACTTTACGTTGATTTTATAGCAATCTGTGGTATCATTACTTGAAAAAAATTAACTTTTACGTTTATTTTATAACAACACCTGATACCATCTTCCTCTAAAACAAATACTTTTAAGTTTATTTTATAGTAATTCTCGGTATGATCTTACTCCAAAACAGGTACTTTACGTTGATTTTATAGCAATTCCCGGTATTATTTTAATCCAAGACAGGTACATTACATTTATTTTATAGCAATGCCTGGCATCATCTTACTCCAAAACAAGTACCGTATTTTTCGGAATACAAGACGCACCGGTGTATAAGACGC
>NW_013779068.1:0-693 GCF_000517525.1 Limulus polyphemus
GAGCTAACTGGGTGTCATACAAGCTGAAGTCAAAGTGACTGAAGAGTTGATGATGGTGAAATGGAACCAGGTATAGATATTAAATCAGAGCAGGAGAAAGACAAAGATTTGAAACCAATAATTGATTTTCTAAAAGCAAGTGTTTTGCACCCCGCTTGGGAGAAGGTGTCTAGCTTAAGTCCTGTGACAAAGAACTATTGGGCACAATAGGACCAATTTAAGCTTGATGATGGTATTCTTCTCCAGAGATGGGAAACTGCAGATGTTAAAGTGACGACTTGGCAAACGGTTATACCGAGAAAGTTATGGGAAGTTGTGCTGCATCAATCCCATGATAGTTTAACAGGAGGACATCTCGGAGTTAAGAAGATATTGAGTCACCTACGACAGAGATTTTACTGGATAGGTATGAGGCAAGATGTGGAAGAATGGCGCAGAACATGCAGTACATGTTGTGCTAAAAGGGGACCCAAGCATAAAGGACGTGCTCCAATGAAGTTATATGAAGTTGGTGCACCAATGGAAAAAATAGCTGTTGACATTGCTGGTCCTTTGCCTCAAACTCGTGCTGGAAACAAGTACATTTGTGAGGTGATGGATTATTTCACCAAGTGGCCTGAAGCATATGCAATACCAAATCAGGAAGCTACAACTGTAACTTCGGCTATTAGTGATTTCTTCTTCAGATTTG
The DNA here is from genome assembly GCF_000517525.1 of Limulus polyphemus. Classification (NCBI taxonomy): domain Eukaryota; kingdom Metazoa; phylum Arthropoda; class Merostomata; order Xiphosura; family Limulidae; genus Limulus; species Limulus polyphemus. Next base: position 692 of record NW_013779068.1, read on the forward strand.
GT
>NW_013779069.1:0-981 GCF_000517525.1 Limulus polyphemus
AAGAAACAAATGATTTTCACTCTCTACATCAAGAAACAAGTAAATTATTTTCACTTCGTACATTAAGAAACAAGTAAATTATTTTCACTTCGTACATTAAGAAACAAGTAAATGATTTTGACTCCCTACATCAAGAAACAAGTTAATGATTTTGACTCTCTACATCAAGAAACAATTAAATAATTTTTACTCCCTACAACAATAAACAAGTAAATGATTTTCACTCTCTACAATAAGAAAGAAGTAAATGATTTCAATTCTTTACATCAAGAAACAAGTAAATGATTTTCACTTCCTGCATCAAGAAACAAGTAAATGATTTTCACTCTCTACATCAAGAAATAATTAAATGATTTTCTCTCCCTACATTAAGAAACAAGTAAATGATTTTCACTTTCTACGTCAAGAAACAAGTAAATGATTTTCACTCCCTACAACAAGAAACAAGTAAATGATTTTCTCTACCTAAATCAAGAAACAAGTAAATGATTTTCACTCTCTACATCAAGAAACAAGTAAATGATTTTCATTCTCTACATCAAGAAAAAGAAAATGATTTTCACTCCCTACTTTAAGAAACAAGTTAATGGTTTTCACTCTGTCCATCAAGAAAAAATTAAATGATTTTCACTCCGTACATCAAGAAATAAGTAAATGATTTTCACTATATACATCAAGAAACAAGTAAATGATCTTCACTACATACAACAAGAAAGAAGTTAATGATTTTCACTTCCTACATGAAGAAGCAAGTAAATGATTTTCACTCTCTACAACAAGAAAAGAGTAAATGATTTTCACTCCCTACAACAAGAAACAAGTAATTGATTTTCACTCTTTACATCAAGAAACAAGTAAATGAAATTCACTCCCTACAACGAGAAATAAGTAAATGATTTTCAGTCCCTACAACAAGAAACAAGTAAATGATTTTCACTCTCTACATCAAGAAACAAGTAAATGATTTTCACTCCGTACATC
>NW_013779070.1:0-1217 GCF_000517525.1 Limulus polyphemus
GTATTCATGGAGTAGTTGTACCAAGTAAGTAGAAAGATGAGTTTTGTGGTTATAAATTCGGTAAATAGAGATTCTCCTAGGTGTTCATGGAGTAGTTGTACCAAGTAAGGCTAAAGATGAGTATGGTGGTTATAAATTCGGTAAATAGAGTTACAACTAGGTTTCATGGAGTAGTTGTACCAAGTAAGGCTAAAGATGAGTATGGTGGTTATAAATTCGGTAACTAGAGTTACACTTACGTGTTCGTGGAGTTGTTGTACCAAGAAAAGCTAAAGATGAGTATGGAGTTATAAATTCGGAATCTAGAGTTACATCTAGGTGTTCGTGGAGTAGTTGTACCAAGAAAGGCTAAAGATGAGTATGGTGGTTACAAATTCGGTAACTAGAGTTACACCTAAGTGTTCATGGAGTTGTTGTACCAAGTAAGGCTAAAGATGAGTATTGTGGTTATAAATTCGGTAACTAGAGTTACACCTAGGTGTTCATGGAGTAGTTGTACCAAGTAAGGCTAAAGATGAGTATTGTGGTTATAAATTCGGTAACTAGAGGTACACCTAGGTGTTCATGGAGTAGTTGTACCAAGTAAGGCTAAATATGAGTAGGGTGTTTATTAATTCTGTAACTAGAGTTACACCTAGGTATTTATGGAGTAGTTGTACCAAGTAAGGCTAAAGATGAGTATGGTGGTTATAAATTAGGTAACTAGAGTTACATACAAAAACTCCACGAATACCTAGGTGTAACTCTAGTTACCGAATTCATAACCACCAAACTTATCTTTAGCCTTACTTGGCACAACTACTCCACGAACATCTAGGGGTTACACCTAGGTATTCGTGGAGTTTTTGTACCAAGTACGGCTAAAGATGAGTATTGTGGTTATAAATTCTGTAACTAGAGTTACACCTAGGTGTTCGTGGAGTTGTTGTACCAAATAACGCTAAAGATGAATATTTTTGGATTACACATTCGGTAACTAGAGTTACATCTTGGTGTTCATGTAGTAGTTGTACCATGTAAGGCTAAAGATGTGTATTGTGGTTATCAATTCTGTAACTATAGTTACACCTAGTTATTTATAGAGTTGTTGTACCAAGTAAGGCTAAAGATGAGTATGTTGGATATAAATTCGGTAATTATAGTTTCACCTAGGTATTTATGGAGTAGTTGTACCAAGTAAGGCTAAAGATGAGTATGGTGGTTATAAATTCTGTAAC
>NW_013779071.1:0-843 GCF_000517525.1 Limulus polyphemus
TCCCACGGTGCTTTCCCATCCTATTCCTGTGGCTTCCTTCTTACTGAATCATATCTGGGATGTGACTTCTAACAGGATTGAAGAGGTCTGCATTAGGGTTTAGCTGTGGGATCTGGAAGGAGCTTGCCATTGTCTGGGGCTGATTAAGTCGATGTTTAATGTATCCTCCTTGTGTAAAAGACAATAGATCATCCTTTAATGTATCTAATTCGCTTTTAAATTTACTAATGTTTTCCATTTGTACTTCTTGCCACTGTTTCCTTTCTTGTTCTAGTTGCCACTGCTGTAATTTCTCTTCTTGTTTCTTTTCTCGTTCTTCTTGTTTCTTTTCTTTTTCCTCCAAAAACTGCTGTAATCTCTTTTCTTGTTTCTTTTCTCGTTCTTCTTGTTTCTTTTCTTTTTCTCCAACATCTGCTGTAATCTCTCTTCTTGTTTCTTTTCTTTTTCCTCCAACAACTGCTGTAATCTCTCTTCTCGTTTATTTTGCTGTTCGAGCTGCCACTGTTGCAAGTTTTCTTGCAACTGCTGTTGTCTCTATTCTTCTTTCTTTTATTGTTTATTTTCTCGTTCTTCTTGTTTCTTTTGCTGCTCTTGTATTGCTGCCATCAAGTCTGCTAGGCTGTAGTTTGATTTGCCGCTTCTCGTTTCCATTTTTTTTTCGTCCCACTCTCTGACACCAATTTGTTATGTCTCTGTTCATTAGTTAATTTTCCGTAAATTTGTTCCGACGAAACTTTAGCGACACAAGTCCTTTCTTAAATAAAACTGGTTTATTCTTTCTGAATATAACTTTACGATACACTTAATTTCAACAGTCGCTCTATAACAAACGCTATAACTCAT
>NW_013779072.1:0-696 GCF_000517525.1 Limulus polyphemus
TTTATGATTTTTTAGTTATTCAAATGTATATATAAACCTAAAAAAATATTTTGTTTCATATCCTTCACATGCAAAATTTTTAAAGGCTTACCAGCCTGCATCAAGTAGCAACCAAATACAAAGGTCATAACTAGAAAAGATAATTGTTTGCTTTACTCTTTATTTACTGTTCTATGTTTTAGGAAAAATAGCTTTAAGAACTTATTTCAAAATAGCAATAATCTATATACATACATTATGTATTATAATGGAGATGTGACTGTATTTTACAAAATACTAGTCGACTAAAACAAAGCCAAGACAAGTTATTTTGTACAGACCAAAGGTCATCTTTATGTTATTTGATAGGGTAGCATGAGTGCACATGGGTCACGTTGTTGTAAATTCTGTAGTGTTAGCCAGGCACGGGTGAAAAGTCAATATAACAAAAATAATAAATATATATATAAATGTATAATGTCATGAGATTTAAGCTATTTCGTCTAAACATTTATGTTTTTTGTGTTATAATTTGTGTTCATTCTAGAATGAAAGAGGCATAACTTATGTTTATTTCCTAATTTTTTATGATAGTTTGTGAGATTGGTCAAATTTATCCAAGCTGTACAGAGATTAATTACTGAAAACAGCAGATAAAACAGTTTTTTCTTAAGAAATGTTTGATAAGTATTCAGACAATATAAAGATTTTGCATGC
>NW_013779073.1:0-698 GCF_000517525.1 Limulus polyphemus
TCAATAGTTACCCACACTGGTCCCCACAACCTTGCAGAATGTCCTGTCACACCACAGAGCTTCTGTACAGCTTCTGGTACTCCTTTGTTATCCAGCACCTTGATGCTCACAAGGGTTTGCTGAGATGCAGAATCTATGACAAAGTTGCACCTTTGGCCATCTAGCTTTCCTGTCATGTAGACACTATGTGTGCTTGCATTTTTACACTTAGCTGTTGGGACTTTCACAATCGGGGTTGGTGGACGTCCCTCAGCACCAACCACTACTGGTTTCCCGAAGCTGACTTATTGGTGGTATTCTTCTTACACTGGCTCCTCATCTGTCCTTGCTCTCCACAGTTCCAACAATCTCTCTGGGTTGCAGCCTTTCCTGACGTGACATCTTCCCTATGTTGAAGTTGCCAGCATTGAACTCTCTTGTTCCCAGGTTAATTACAGTGCCAGCAAAGTCCCTCAAACTTTTCTGAAAGCTGCCCTTTTCTGGCCTTGAATACTGATGACTGTACCAACCTTGGTACCTCTGTGCTGGACTTAACGTAGGATTCAAATTCAAGAGCTCTGGCCATTGCATCCTGCATAGTAGAGGGGTGTGCTTGCTTTACTCGTATCTTCAGTTGTGGACTGTCCAAGGCATCTACAAATTGATCCCTCAGCAACAACTTGAGAACATCGGGTGGCACAGTTGGGTAGGCCTTGTGT
>NW_013779074.1:0-817 GCF_000517525.1 Limulus polyphemus
AAACTTACCGCTTAGCCACTGAAAGGCGAAGGTTAATAAATGAAGCAGTTTGTAACTTTATAAAATATGTCAGTTTTAAAATTCCTATTGAATGCTTAATTACATTATCTATAAAAGTCAAGTGTTCCGACACTTTTGGGGGGGGGGGAAGCAACTGAAGAAGAAGACATATAGTTATAAAAAACATTTCAAACTGAATGAAATAACTCTAGAATACATTTTTCAAAAGTTGGTAGGACAAAGAACTGACGATTGCATGTGATTGTGTTTAAAAAAACGTATTCATCTGGTAAGCTAAATACGTAAAATAATCCATGCCTTGGTTTGTGTATAATCATATGTTTAATTACTTATCAAAAGTTCTTGCGCTGGGTCAAATGATATATATAAGTGACAAAATCAAGCTTTTAAATAAATTTCACTTGAATATCTTCATTCTCATGGAGTGTCTTCTCTTCGGAAGTTTTTACAAAGTCCAATAATTTACATTAGTAAATTTTGTGCCTCGACTCGCAATCTGTGGGTCACGGGTTCGAATCCCCGTCACACCAAACATGCTCGCCCTTTCAGCCGTGGGGAGTGTTATAATGTGACGGTCAATCCCACTATTCGTTGGTAAAAGCGTAGCCCAAGAGTTGGCGGTGGGTGGTGATGACTAGCTGTCTTTCCTCTAGTCTTACACTGCTAAATTAGGGACGGCTAGCGCAGATAGCCCTCGTGTAGCTTTGCGCGAAATTCAAAAACAAACAATCAGAAATTCAAAGTTTTTTGCTTTCGTTTTTTAGGCTAGTTAAGTCAATATTTTACACCTGTACTT
>NW_013779075.1:0-1010 GCF_000517525.1 Limulus polyphemus
TATTGGTAGTAATCTTCTTACATTGGATCGTCATATTTCCTTGCTCTCCACAGTTCCAACAACCTTTCTGGGTAGCAGCCTTTCCTGCCATGGCATCTTCCCTGTGTTGAAATTTCCAGCATTGAGCTTTCTTGTGCCCAGGTTTGTTACAGTGCCAGCAAAGTCCCTCAAACCTATCTGAAAGCTGACCTTTTCTGGCCTTGAATCCTGATGACTGTACCAACCTTGGTACCTTTGTGCTGAACTTAACGTAGGATTCAAATTCAAGAGCTCTGGCCATTGCATCTTGCATAGTAGAGAGGTGTGCTTGCTTAGTTGTGGACTGTCCAAGGCATCTACAAACTGATCCCTCACCAACAGCTTGAGGACATTGGGTGGTGCAGTTGGGTAGGCCTTGTGTGCCATACTTTCCAAATCCTGCGCCAGCTCTTGCAGGCTCTCCCCTTTAGCACGGACTCTCGTCCTAAACCTAGCTCTGTTGACTTCCGACTAATTTTGGGTTCCATACCTGAATTCTATAGCCGCTACCAGTGCTCTATAGTTGTGGCTGTCATCTGCTGACAACTGTCCAAGTATTTCCAGTGGTTGTCCCTTCAAACTCGTTGCCAGATATACTGCTTTCTGCTCCTCTGTCTATCCATTCATCTCTGCCAGGAGCTCAAATTGTGCTTTATGTGCTTCCCATGGTGCCTTCCCATCGAATTCCTGTGGCTTTATTCATACTAGCTCACTGCTATTGCTGACATTCATATCTGGGATGTGACTTCTAACAGGACTGAAGATGTTTGCATTAGGGTTTAGCTGCGGGGTGTGGAGGGGCTTCCCGTTGTCCGAGGCTGATTAGGTCGATGGCTAATATATCCTCCTTGTGTAAAATACAGTAAATCATTCTTTAATGTATTTAATTCGTTTTGAAATTTACTAATGTTTTCCATTTGTACTTCTTGTTCCAGTTGCCACTGCTGTAATCTTTCTTGTTTCTTTTCTTTTTCCTCTAACAACTGCTGTAA
>NW_013779076.1:0-898 GCF_000517525.1 Limulus polyphemus
AAATTGTATAATTAGTAGCTTTATTATCTGAACACTTGTCCTTGATAGACTGTTTACCTGGTCACTATATTTGGCAAATGTTTTGTATTTTGTCCTTGTTGAATTGTTTAACTAGTAGCTATATTATCTGAACACTTGTCCTTGATAGACTGTTTACCTGGTCACTAAACAAGGACAAAATACAAAACATTTGCCAAATAGAATTGTTTAATTAGTAGCTTTATTATCTGAACACTTGTCCTTGATAGACAGTTTACCTGGTCACTCTATTTGGCAAATGTTTTGTATTTTGTCCTTGTTGACTTGTTTAACTAGTAGCTATATTATCTGAACACTTGTCCTTGATAGACTGTTTACGTGGTCACTATATTTGGCAAATGTTTTGTATTTTGTCCTTGTTGACTTGTTTAACTAGTAGCTATATTATCTGAACACTTGTCCTTGATAGACTGTTTACCTGGTCAGTATATTTGGCAAATGTTTTGTATTTTGTCCTTGTTGACTTGTTTAACTAGTAGCTTTATTATCTGAACACTTGTCCTTGATAGACTGTTTACGTGGTCACTATATTTGGCAAATGTTTTGTATTTTGTCCTTGTTGAATTGTTTAACTAGTAGCTATATTATCTGAACACTTGTTCTTGATAGACTGTTTACCTGGTCAGTATATTTGGCAAATATTTTTTATTTTGTCCTTGTTGACTTGTTTAACTAGTAGCTTTATTATCTGAACACTTGTCCTTGATAGACTGTTTACCTGGTCACTATATTTTCTGAATATTTACTAAGAACAATAATATGTTTTTCTCTTAATTTTTCAGCGACGTTAAATCAAAATAAATTTGTTTTTTTTTATTTTATCAATAATACGAAGGACAAATATATAGAAAACAAAAAG
>NW_013779077.1:0-1292 GCF_000517525.1 Limulus polyphemus
CAGTTTCACTCTTATTAACGTACGAAAGACTAATTAGTGTAGTAATTTTCGAGTTCAAACTGAATTGTACAACACCGTGTATTTACATCGCTCATTATATGTTGTTTTAATTAATTCAATCTTCATATTCAGTCTAACGATTTATTAGGAATTTTTGAAGATTTTGTTATTAGTTGTTTCATGTCTAACTGTTGAATAATGAAGCGCTGTATGCAGCCTTTACCAGAAAATAGCCTAAATATTATATTGAGGCAAGCCAATTTACCCATTAAAATTTAAGCGACCGTTACCAGCTTTAGTAAAAAAATAACGAATGCTCACTGTGATATTCTAATAATATTCAAATTAATTTCCAAAATATTTTTCACGCAATACATGAACAACTCATTGATGCAGTGGTATATTCCATTTCGTATTCGTTGGTCTAAATGTTTCTCACGATCCTTAGTTAAGCGGAAGTTTAACGATGACAATTTCCGTAAGCAGTGATTCATATTCATTTCTTCGTGTAGTATTTGTACGTACATACACACCTTGCTAAGATTTCGGTGTTTTTTGGTGATTGAATTATTTATAGGGGAAATATTACAGAGGAAAAATTCGAATTGTTTCATTTTTTCTATCAGACCTATATATAGATAAATAAATATATTGCAGTTACTACACTGAGTTGGAAAGTACAACTGGAATTGGGTTTCTAACTGTGGAACCTAAGCATTCGTAGGCGTTTATTCGCTATAAATAATACGTCTAAGCTTCCTCGGAATCACTTCTAAAGTTTCTGAGAAACTTTAATTACCTTTCCAGAAATATATCAGTTTTATTGTTTACAAAATGTTTAATGTTGCCAATAACTTGTATTTCATTCTTCTATTGGTCATTATGAGGAAGACCAGCGGTCATCCGACACGTGATCATTTCAGTGAAAGTGTGAACGACCGAAAGTTACCATCGACTACCATAACTGTTGATGTTGGCAACGAATCATTGTTTCTACTTCTTGATCAGCCTACAAACTCAGACGTAATTATTAAAGAGAAACTTATTCGATCCTACAGGCTACGTAACAGTGGATCGGTTAATCAAGAGAGAAGTCCGGGAACACGAGTTGAATACAGAGCAGACTGTCCATTTTACTGGGAAGTGGACTTTAACCCTGAAAGAATTCCAGCGTACATGATGCAAGCGAAATGTAACTCTAGTACTCCGCAATATGTACACAAAACTCGAGGTGTTCGTGAACAATGTGAAGAAGTTGAGTACCCAGTTCCAGTATTACAACGTCTAAACAA
>NW_013779078.1:0-695 GCF_000517525.1 Limulus polyphemus
TTTACTACCGAGGAAGTGTGTAGTTAACTTTGATAAAATGATGTTTGGGAACAACAAAGGCCAAATTCCAGTAGGTGTTAAAAGAGAGGTTGGACTAACCAGGTGCCATCAAGCTAAAGTCAAAGTGGCTGAAGGAGTTGATGATGGTGAAGTGGAACCAGGTATAGATATTAAAGCAGAACAGGAGAAAGACCAAAATTTGAAGCCAATAATTGATTTCCTACAAGTAAGTGTTTCGTGTCCTGCTTGGGAGAAGGTGTCTTGCTTAAGCCCTGTGACAAAGAACTATTAGGCACAATGGGACCAGTTGAAGCTTGAAAATGGTATTCTTGTTCGAGATGGGAACTGCAGATGGGAGAATGACAACCTGGCAAACAGTTATACCAAGAAAGTTACGGGAAGTTGTGCTGCATCAATCCCATGATACTTTAACAGCAGGGCACCTCAGAGTTAAGAAGACATTGAGTCACCTACAGCAGAGATTTTACTGGATATATATGAGGCAAGATGTGGAAGAATTGTGTAGGACCTGCAGTATATGTTGTGCAAAAAGGGGACCAAAGCATAAGGGACGTGCCCCAATGAAGTTATATCAAGTTGGTGCACCAATGGTACAAGTAGCCACTGACATTGCTGGTCCTTTGCCCCAAATTCGTGCTGGAAACAGGTACATTTGTGTGGTGATGGATTATTTC
>NW_013779079.1:0-918 GCF_000517525.1 Limulus polyphemus
CCTCCGCAGTTAGCACAGGTGGCCTTCTCTCGTGGTGTCTTGCACTCTGCAAGTTTGTGATGTCCTGCTTTGCAAGCACTCGCCGCGTGACCGAAACGCTGGCAGTTAAAACACTGTATCACCTTGGGTGCTTCATCTCGAGCTGTTTCTACTCTGTGGTGTGAGTATAACAGGTATACCCCTTTCTGTAACAGTTCCTCTGCTACTTTTTGCTCTGTTAGTGCTATCCTCACTATTGGCGTCTGTTGTCCTCTTCTCCTGGAAGTTATCCTCTCGATCTTAGTAGGCTTAATGCTTTGATATTGTAGTTCCTCCTTGATTTCTTCTGTTGTTATATCTACCGGGACATTATTGATTACGAGATAGTTTAATGGCAGGCGTTCTTCAGCTATGTTCACAGTTATCTTCGAAGCGTTGAAAGCGCTTGAAGGCCATGGTTTCAGCAGTCTGGCATAGTCTGCTGGGCTTGAACACTTAATGAGTACATCACCTCTTGGTAGTCTTCGAACCTGGTTGAATGATGAATTCTTGAATATTTTCCTTAGTTCCTTTGCGATTTCTTGTATCCTTAAGTCTTTTGGAATTCCCCCGACGATTATGGCTGGTGGGTCGCTTGGTTTGTTGGTTCTTGCTTCGTCTTCGGTTGTTCCTTTGGTCTTGGTTTCTTTTGTTGCTTCTTGTCTTGTAACTTGTTCCGTGGACCCGAAGAACGAAGAATACAGAGTTCATGGACCCCACATCTGAGTTGCATCAAGTAAAACTACTACAAGAAGGCCTGGAACATTGCATTGTCAGCGAACAGGAATCATCGGACTTTCCAATGTCATCTGATGAAGAATCCACGCAAGAGAAAACACCAAAGAAGAATTTCATTCTTTCTTCTTTTTCCTTGTCTAAACTTATTTCACTACTTTCTAA
>NW_013779080.1:0-699 GCF_000517525.1 Limulus polyphemus
GTATCTAAATCTTCCTTAATATTTTGCTTAGATATTGCTTAGATGTCAAAAGTGGGTCAGCGATAAGTTTATGGACTTACAACACTAAAATCTTGGGTTCGCTTTCCTATGGTGGAAAGAACGCAGAAAAGTCAAATGTGTAGCTCTGCGCTAAAAAAATCATTTTTTAACAGTAGGTAAACGAAGGGTTCACGAACTCACAAAGCTAAAATCCGGGGTTCGATTCCCAGCAGTAGACGGAGCATATATAGCCCATTGTGTAACTTTGCACTTAGAAAAAAAAAAAGAAAGCAAACAATGATGTTACAAGAAGGTAATACTTGATTGGGTGATAATAATAAAATTCTTCCATTTCAGTTTAAACAACCCCCAGTGGCATAGCGGTATGTCTGCGGACTTACAACGCTAGAAACCGGGTTTCGATACCCGTGGTGGGCAGAGCACATATAGCCCTTTGTGTAGCTTTGTGCTTTACTACAAACAACAGTTTAAACGATGTGGCGTGCGTAGTTTCTTATACTAAGTGAAATCCTTCTTCGTCTGTAGTCAAAGAAATAAAGGGGATTTTACACGGATTTAGTCTCTTGTATCACAATGTTATTAAAACATTTTTACAATTCCATTAAAATCTGTGCTGGTACGTTAGTTTTTAATATTTTCACTCGAGATTTAGAAATATACATATCTTTTATTTTATCA
>NW_013779081.1:0-698 GCF_000517525.1 Limulus polyphemus
GATAATCGTACAACAGAAGAAACATTCAACAATATGTCTTTAGTTAACCACAGTATGATTTTATATGAACTGGAAATGTGTTTGTCAGTTCGGTGAACAGTTAGTGATAATCGTACAACTGAACTTGTGATCGAAAATATTCGTCTTTAGTTACAAATTAAAGGAAATGTGTTTAGATGTGAATAATTTTAACTTCGAGTTTGGCAAAAAACTATGGACAGGCGTTAATCATATAAGAACTGTAACAGTTACATTACTCCATATATAAGAACTGTAACAGTTACATTACTCCATATATAAGAACTGTAACAGTTACATTACTCCATATATACGAACTGTAACAGTTATATTACTCCATATATAAGAACTGTAACAGTTACATTACTCCATGAATAAGAACTGTAACCGTTACATTAATCCATATATAAGAACTGTAACCATTACATTACTCCATGAATAAGAACTGTAACCGTTACATTAATCCATATATAAGAACTGTAACAGTTACATTAATCCATATATAAGAACTGTAACAGTTACATTAATCCATATATAAGAACTGTAACAGTTACATTAATCCATATATAAGAACTGTAACAATTACATTATTCCATATATAAGAACTGTAATAGCTGCATTACTCCATATATAAGAACTGTAACAGTTACATTAATCCATATATAAGAACTGTAACAGTT
>NW_013779082.1:0-1072 GCF_000517525.1 Limulus polyphemus
TTGGTTTTATGCTAAAATTTCTATTCATTCAGGGAGTTGAATAAATTCTTTATATCCACGGTAATTTAAAAAATATCACTCGGACAATGACTACAACTACTTTTATGCAAAACTGATAAACCACATTTTCAACTATTACAATACGCTACAAGAGTACCATTCCTTCCTGAAAGTCGTATCTGTCTAGTAGCTTAGTACAGAGGGTCGTGATTTTAATGAGGCCCTTTATATAACTTACATTAGTTCAAATTAATTAATAATATAATGACTTGTACGAGCTTTGACGTAAATGCTACATCTTAAATTTATGGATTACACATAGATTATAGTATTCTATGTACGTGTCAAGGAACATTCAAATAATATATTAATAAAAATCAAACATTTGCGGTCAAATTGTTATCTTTATGGTAATAGTACTTCCCTAAATACAAGATTTCTAGAATAATACAAACGAATTGTAATCGTAGACACCGAAATGTGTAACTCCACTTGCATACAGGCCGTACCTTATAGAACCTTAACTGATGTGGGGGCTAAGTTCAATAAAGAGATAAATTAACACCGTAACCTGCGTACGTTTTTTACATTTGGATATCTTGAACTAAACGTTACTGTGCTTGTTACGGTCGATAAATAAACTTATAAGGTTATTATACAACATAACGTCAGACTTTTTTAAATAATTTAAGATTTATAAGGGTATGTTCGGGGAATTTTCAGAAGAGTTATTGGTAACAACCCCCCAAATAAAATTACAGAGATGTTCGAGGACTAGGCAGTCCTTCTCCCCAGTCGCGAGGACGATACAACAACAAACATACATGCATGAAGTTGCGTGTGAGCTAAAGAACCGAGGCTGGAGAGGCGTAAGCATGACCAAATGTTCGACAAGTGCTCCAACAAACGGCGGCTGATCAGGGCAGACCGGTATCATTGGATCCAATGCCTCGGAAATTTAGCTGTGGAAGAAATTGGAGTACCCGAGGAAATCCACTTTCACAGCAAGGTCGCCGAAATAAAACTGCCCGGACCGTGTCGGTAGAATACTGAAAGGGAAGAAAAAACAAGG
>NW_013779083.1:0-963 GCF_000517525.1 Limulus polyphemus
CAGAAAATTGTTGCTTTTCGTTGTATTTTTCTGTACGTTTTGGTGAAAAGATTGTGGTTACTTGTAGCTGTGATAATTGTTGCTTTTCTTTGTTTTCTGTAAGTTTTGATGAGAAGATTTTCGTTATTTGTAGCTCAGATAATTGTTGCTTTTCTTTGTATTTTTCTGTACGTTTTGGTGAGAAGACTGTGGTTATGTATAGCTGCGATAATTGTAGCTTTTCGTAGTTTTCTGTCAGTTTTGGTGAGAAGATTTTCGTTATTTGTAGCTCAGATAATGGTTGCTTTTCTTTGTATTTTATTGTACGTTTTGGTGAGAAGATTGTGGTTATGTATAGCTGCGATATTTGTAGCTTTCGTAGTTTTCTATAAGTTTGGGTGAGAAGATTGTGGTTATTTGTAGCCGAGATAATTATTGCTTTTCGTTCTTTTCTGTAAGTTTTAGTAATAATACTATGGTTATTTGTAGCTGAGACAAATGTTGCTTTTCGTTTTTTTCTGTAAGATTTTGTGATAATATTGTGGTTATTTGTATATGAAATAACTTTTGCCTTCATTGCTTTCTGTAAGTTTTGTGAGAAGATTGTGGTTATGTATAGCTGCGATATTTGTAGCTTTCGTAGTTTTCTATAAGTTTTGGTGAGAAGATTGTGGTTATTTGTAGCTGAGATAATTGTTGCGTTTCGTTCTTTTTTGTACGTTTTGGTGATAATATTATGGTTATTTATAGCTGAGATAATTGTTGCTTTTCGTTTTTTTTTCTATAAGGTTTGGTGATAATATTGTGGTTATTTGTATATGAGATAACTGTTAACTTCATTGTTTTCTGTAAGTTTTGTGAGATGATTATGGTTATTTGTAGCTGAGATAATTGTTGCCTTTCGTAATTTTCTGTAAGTCTGGTGGGAATATTTTGGTTATTTGTAGCTGAGATAATTGTTTCTTTTCGATGTTTTTCTGTAAA
>NW_013779084.1:0-697 GCF_000517525.1 Limulus polyphemus
ATAGTGATAAACTGCAATTTAACAGCCATGTCCTCTGGATGGAACTTACGTTCATCAAAAGCTGGGATAGGTTTCAAAGGAGCAAAAGGAATTTTCTGGATAGATTTTCCGACTAAATGACAGTTATGACAAGTTTTACAAAACTAAGAAACGTCTTGTCTAATTTTTGGCCAAAAGAAATGTCTCATAATTTTGTCACATGTCTTGTTGAGATCTAAATGACCTCCCATGAGGAGTTCATGGGCAACTTTCAATATTTAAGAATGATATGCTTTGGGAACAACTATTTGATAAACAGTTGCCCGTCCTCTGAAGCTGGCACATCTGGTGGCCTCCATTTCCCCATAAGCACACCATTTTTGAGAAAATAACCATTTGGAACTTTCTCCAGTTCATCTTTTGGGAGTGCATATTTAAATAGTGAAGAGATCTGTATATCTTTTTTTTTTTGCTCAGCTATCAGTTTCCTTTTAGTAAATGGAACTTCACCAGATGAATCAGATCCCTCACGTTCATCATTATTCCTCACTGAGGAATCATCAGTGTGACAGTTATCTACAAGATACTCGTCGGATCCAAAAGATGTCTGAGACAAATCTATAATATCGTTCTCTGAATCCATATCTATCTTTTTTGGGGGGGGTTAATTACGAACATCATCCTTAGATGGAACAGTGATTGGCTCACTAACAATTAT
>NW_013779085.1:0-698 GCF_000517525.1 Limulus polyphemus
GATTTTATTTTTCTAACAATGGAAATAATTATCTAAATTGCATAATATTTTCTTCAGTTTCTAATTCTCCATTACGTTCCTTTATTTCTTCCTACAAAACGTCCTACAACTAATCACTGTAAACCATAACTTTTAATATAAAATGTGTAACTTATACTTACAGCTTGCTTAAATACCGTTTTTTATCAACTTTGTGAAGTGGCAATGCGTAGAATTTATATTTGTTTGTCTGAGATAAAAAGATACGTTCTTATATTTATTAGAATATTTTTAGTCAAGAAGTCTGTTGGATGTTTGGCTGTTGATTCTATATCGGTAAGAATCACAGAAATAACATAACAAGACACCAGTGGTACATTCATACATAATATCTTCACAAACGAATCACATTCCCGAGGTCGAGTTTTTGAACATTTACATACTATGCAAGGTTGCACCATTTACCATATGATACAAAGCGATGCTCATCTTACGAAGGTTCTCGTGTGATATCTTTATATCTATCACCTTGAATATCAATTTTTCTTAGTTTAGTCATAATGATACATTTTATACATAACAGACTCAAAAACAGTACAGTTTTGTTATTAAAAAGTACCTGCAGTTATTTATAGTCGTTTAGTTGTTTCATTTGGGATTTAGTTAAATGATTTAAACGTATAATAATTTAATCTATATCTAGCCTATATAATCTTATT
>NW_013779086.1:0-700 GCF_000517525.1 Limulus polyphemus
CATATGTTTTCCAATTAAGATGGTGTTGCAGCGAATGAAAAAGATGGTAACCTAAAGGTGCCATATCTGGAGAATATGGTGGGTGGGGGAGAACTTCCCAACTTAACTCCATAATCTTGTGTTGCATCAAACATGTTACATGTGTACATGCATAGTCGTAGAGAAGAAGAACACCTTTCCGATTGACGAGTGAAGGGCATTTCTGATGAAGGGCTTGACAGCTCACTGTGGATTGAGGAGTTCAAAATAAATTACTCCTTTGATGTCCCACCAAATGCAAAGCATCACTTTCTGCGGATGGAGCCTAGGTTTTGGGGTCTGAAGTGGTTTTTGTCTTGGATTGAGCCATTGTTTTGGTGTTTAATATTTGCATGGAGAATCCATTTTTCATCACCAGTGATAATTCTGTCGAAAAATGGTTCATGTACATTATGCGCCAGAAGAGACGAAGCAATGTTCACATCTTGGAAACTATGATAATCTGAGAGTTCGTTAGGCACCCAAGCACCTTCGTTATGGAGTTTTCCCATATTCCTTAGATGTTTACATATTTTTTCATGAGAGACATGCAATTTCAGGACCATTTTATGAGTGTGTTGCCTTGGGTTAGACTCAACAAGCATCTTCAGAACATTAATATCAATTCCAACATGTCGGCCCCTTCCATCACAGTTTTTAAGGCTAAAGTCACCTGAATAAA
>NW_013779087.1:0-1986 GCF_000517525.1 Limulus polyphemus
TAAGCATTGTCAAGTGAAGGGTAACAGTGTGAAAAAACATAAGCATTGTCAAGTGAAGGGTAGCAGTGTGAAGAAACATAAGCATTGTCAAGTGAAGGGTAACATTGTGAAAAAACATAAGCATTTTTAAATGAAAGATAAAAATGTGAAAAACATAAGCATTGTCAAGTGAAGGGTAACAGAGTGAAAAAACATAAGCATTGTCAAGTGAAGGGTAGCAGTGTGAAAAAACATAAGCATTTTTAAATGAAAGGTAAAAATGTGAAAAAACATAAGCATTGACAAATGAAGGTTAACGGTGTGATAAAACCATAAACATTGTTAAATAAAGGGTAACAGTGTGAAAAAAACATAAGCATTGTCAATTGAAGGTTAACAGTGTGAAAAAACAATAAGCATTGTCAAGTTAAAGAGAACAGTTTATAAACACGAACATTGTTAAGTGAAAAGTAATAGTTTACAATGAGACTAACACTGTCAAGTGAAAAGTAATAGTTTACTAAACACTAACACTGTCAAGTGAAAAGTAACAGTTTACTAAACACTAACACTGTTAAGTGAAAAGTAATAGTTTACTAAACACTAACACTGTCAAGTAAAAGTAATAGTTTACTAAACACTAACACTGTCAAGTGAAAAGTAACAGTTTACTAAACACTAACACTGTCAAGTGAAAAGTAACAGTTTACTAAACATTCAGTGTTAGTGTTTAGTAAACTGTTACTTTTCACTTGACAGTGTTTTAAGCGAAAAGTAACAGTGAACAAAAACACCAAGACTGTCAAGTAAAAATGTAACAGTTTAGAAAAACACCAACACTGTTAAGTGAAAAGTAACAGTTTACTAAACACTAACACTGTTAAGTGAAAAGTAATAGTTTACTAAACACTAACACTGTCAAGTGAAAAGTAACAGTTTAGAAAATACCAACACTGTTAAGTGAAAAGTAACAGTTTAGAAAAACACCAAGACTGTCAAGTAAAAATATAACAGTTTAGAAAAACACCAACACTGTTAAGTAAAAAAGTAACAATTTAAAAAAATACCAAAACTGTTAAGTAAAGACGTAACAGTTTAGAAAATACCAATACTGTCAAAAGAAAAGTAACAGTTTACAAAAACACCAACACTGTTAAGTAAAATGTAACACTTTACAAAAACATCAACACTATCAAGTGAAAGGAAAATTCTATATCTAATTATTTACTTTTGTTTGTTGGAAATGAAGATTTTAAAAACTTCATCTTAAGAATTTGGTAAATCTAAATAACCTGGAGAGGTAAATATGTGTAAATATTTGATAATTTCGTAGTTTGTTGGTAAGCAGAAAGGTGCAAAATGGACTATCTGTGATATTCCCACCGCTGGGATCGAGCCACGAATTTTAGTGTTATATCTGTATAGCATAATGGTGAGCCAATGGGGGGGTTTGGTTACAGAAAAACCTGACGTCATAGCCATAGTGATCTATTAATGGTTTGGAAAATCTCAGAACTATTCTTTAAAACGAAAAGGCCATTTAGAAGTTTGAATTTTTGGATATTATATCTGTCCGTCCCAAGCAATCATTTTGATGAATGCTTAAAATACTTATCCAAACTAGAATTCTGTTTTAGCAGTGAATATCTGACGAATACTTAAATTATAAACACAAGAAACAACAGCGTAAAAACAAAACTAAAACCAGCAGTCCAAGGAAGTCATAGTGACATTAGCCAATCTACCAATACAGCACGTCAATATCTAGCTTCATCTGCCTAGTGTAATTTGAAAATATTTGATGTATCAGTTATAGATAAGAGATTTATATACGTAAACACATTAATCCTCACTGACACCACATATTAGATAGACATATATATAACTTCATTTAATACCAAAACACATTAATCCTCACTGACACCACATATTAGATAGACATATATATAACTTCATTTAATACCAAAACACATTAATCCTCACTGACACCACATATTAGATAGACAC
>NW_013779088.1:0-697 GCF_000517525.1 Limulus polyphemus
CTTTGTAAATGGTCTTTTTTGTCTTTCTTCTGCTAAATTTTGTTAACCTTGATAATCTCTATTTAGTATTTCTTACACTTGATTTCATCGACTTTCACAACGGTCTTTTTGTCATTCTTACAACAGATTTTTTCGACTTTCATAACGGTATTTTTAGACCTATTTCCACTTGATTTTCTTGGGTTTTTAGTTATTCTTCCAATACATTTTGCCGATTTTCATAACTGTCTTTTTAAGCCTTCTTAAACTAGATTTTTTCTACTTATGACGGTGTTTTTAGTCCTTCGTCCACTATATTTTGTCGACTGTTATAACAGTCTTTTAGGCCTCCTACCACTAGATTTTGTTGAATTTGATAAGTGTCCTTTTCGTCCGTTTTCCACTAGATTTTGTTGACTTTGAAAACGGGTTTTTAGTTTTCTTCCACTAAATTTTATCGACTTTCATAACTGCCTTTTTAGGCCTTCTTAGACTAAATTTTTTCTACTTTGATAGCGGTATTTTTAGTCTTTCTTACACTATATTTTAATGCCTTTCGTAATGGTCTATTTAATCCTTATTACACTAGAGGTTGTTGGCTTTGATAATGGTCTTTTTTGTCTTTCTTCTGCAAAATTTTGTTAACTTTGATAATTTCTATTTAGTATTTCTTACACTTGATTTTACCGACTTTCATAACGGCTTTTGTCATTCCTAC
>NW_013779089.1:0-697 GCF_000517525.1 Limulus polyphemus
GTTTGTTTGTTTTGAATTTTGCGCAAAGCTACACGAGGGATATCTGCGCTAGCCGTCCCTAATTTAGCAGTGTAAGACTAGAGGGAAGGCAGCTAGTCATCACCACCCACCGCCAACTCTTGGGCTACTCTTTTACTAACGAATAGTGGGATTGACCGTCACATTATAATGCCCCCACGGCTGACCTTTTTTGCAAGCGTGTTTGGTGTGTCGGGGATTCAAACCAGCGACCCACAGATTGCGGGTCGAGCGCCCTGACCACCTGGCCATGCCGGGCCTAGAGAAATAAGAGAAGCGTTATTGTTGAAAATGATCGGTAATGTTTGTCAGCATTTCTGGAACTTTTTAGTTTTCATATCTACACAGCTTTACACAAATCACTTGTTAAAATTCTGTTGCTTATATTATCTACACAGCTTTACACAAATCACTTGTTAAAATTCTGTTACTTATATTATCTACACAGCTTTACACAAATTATTCGTTAAAACTCTGTTGCTTATATTATCTACACAGCTTTACACAAATTATTCGTTAAAACTCTGTTGCTTATATTATCTACACAGCTTTACACAAATTACTCGTTAAAATTCTGTTGCTTATATTATCTACACAGCTTTACACAAATCACTTGTTAAAATTCTGTTGTCCATACTGTAGGTAGCGCTTTATAAAAGTTACTTGTTAAAATTCTTTT
>NW_013779090.1:0-697 GCF_000517525.1 Limulus polyphemus
CTATTTAATCCAGTCGGACTTAAGGAAACCCATGTAGATATTTTGTAAATATATGAGTTAATTAACACATTGCCTGGAGAGTAAAGTCAACAGTGGGTCATAGAACGTTACTAGTTATTGGGACCTATTTAATGTACTCGGACTTAAAAAACACATGTAGATATGTTGTAGATATATAAGTTAATTAACACATTGGCTTCAGAATAAAGTCAACAGTGGGTCATAGAACGATACTAGTTATTGTTTCCTATTTAATCCACTCGGACTTAAGGAAACACAAGTAGATATGTTGTAAATGGATGAGTTAATTGACACATTGGCTGCAGAATAAAGTCATCAGTGGGTCGTAGACCGATACTAGCTATTGGGTTTATTTAGTCCACTCGGACTTAAGGAAACACATGTAGATATGTTGTAAATATATAAGTTAATAAATATTTTGCCTGCAGACTAAAGTCAACAGTGGCTCATAGAACGATACTAGCTATTGGGTCCTATTTAATCCACTCGTACTTAAGGAAACACATGTAGATTTCTTGTAAATAGATGACTTAATTAACACATTGGCTGCTTACTAAAGTTAACAGTGGGTCAAAGAACGATACTAGTTATTAGGACCTATTTGATCCAGTCTGATTTAAGGAAACACACGTAGATATGTTGTAAATAGATGAGTTAATTAACACATTGGCTGCAG
>NW_013779091.1:0-939 GCF_000517525.1 Limulus polyphemus
ATTAGTGTTAACTTTCTTCGAAAACCTGAGAGCATGAAAAAAGATTGGGAAATAACTTTATTTCTTGTTTTTCATATTTATTCTTTATTTATTATTATAAAAGTAAGATCCTAACCCTGCTGTCTGTTTTTACACTGTTTTCCTGCATCTAGCTCTAACAGCTTTGTGAAAGTTGATCCATTTAACAGAGGCATCAGGCCCTTGTCACATAATATCAAATAAGGTAATACAACTGGTCAATCTTTAGGTAGATATTGTTTGAATGGTTTCTCTTCAATTTCATCTTCACATCCTTGGAGCCAACTAGATTAGTAGATTTTATACCAGATCCAAGAAAATTATCTCTCAAGGCAATGAGAAAATAGTTGTAGGGCAATGGTCACATAGCTAGCATAGCCATGTAACAATATGCACCTACCCATATTAGTTTTATTACTTTGTAAGCAGTAAAAATCTTGAAAAAAAAGTTAAAACTTGGCAAAATCTTATTTGACTGCCATGTTTAATACAAAAATGACTGTATATCAAATAGGAAAAAAACAATATGATATTTGAGTTTTACGTAAGGGGTTAGAGGTCACTTTTGCACATTCTGGCCTTATAAGGGTTAAGGGGAAGCATGACAGATTTTTAAATTTTTTTAAAGTTCTTTATCTGATGTTTATCTGAAAACACAGACACAGTATATACTAGACAATCCCATGACCCGTTGGGTCACCCACTATTCAGAGGTTGTGAAGAATTCAAGCTAATTTCAATATTGCACCAAAATGAAGGTTTATTTTGAGATAATTTAATTAAATATTTCAATCCAATCATGTTATTCATAATTCAAGAAAAGAAATTTAATTGTAGATCGGGAGTAAAAGGAAAGACCATTTCATTTTTCAAAAAAGTGAAGTAAGAACTTTCATAAAGAGTGCAAATGGTAGTGTGAAT
>NW_013779092.1:0-1412 GCF_000517525.1 Limulus polyphemus
ATGCTCTTCTCACTACGGGTATCGAAACCCAGTTTCTAGTGTGGTAAGTCCGCTCACATACCGCTGTGCCACTGGGGGGGCCTTCTCAAAATTTGTACTCTTGTATAATTTAAGTTTATCTACAAATTAAATATACAAAACACAGTCCACATATAACATATGTATGTACTAACATATACACACATCTAACTCAATGTAACATATCTAACGTATACAGCATTAATTATTTCCTCTGTAATTAAGTGGACATTATTTCGGACATTATCATTTCAGTCAGAACAATTTTAACTCAAATTATACCACAAAAATAAAGGTAGTAAAAAGTTGAAATCAGCAAAAATAGTAAATTCTGTCATATTCACCATCCATATCATTTTTATTTTTGCAACAAGAAAATACCCAAATATACACTTGGTCTTATGCAGTAGAATTACCAGAGACAATAGCAAAATTACATTTAGCCATGAAAGTATATCAACCAGCCAGAGCCAGTAGTCATTCCACACTAGTACTGCCATATAGGGATTAGTTAGTCTACTATATCAGTAAAACACAAAAATAATTTTGAACAAATCTAGTAAAATGATAAAGTTCTAATAATATCTATACAGTTCATGTCAATTTCTCACGATGACTTAGAATACTAATCCCATTCTACACTTCATGAGGACTGGTATCAATTATCAGACCCACAAAAACAAAGTCATGTTTGCTAAAACACAAGATTGCTCAAACTCTTTTAGCTGCTAGTCAAGCAGTTATTTCCAGTGAGAAAGGTTAGGAGGATTATATTGGTACCTTAACCAAACATCAGAGCACTCAAACCTCTCCTCAACTATTGTTTCCTGTGACTCTATGAATTTCATAGATGCATACCAGTACCTTCCATATCAACTGAGATTATAAAAGTCAACCTCTTCATCCATCTGTAATTTCTGGAACAATCAGTTCTTGAAAAAGTCATCACTAACACAAAATATCAGCTTATTAGCATATTAAAAAGCTAAGAAATTAAGAGTTACAGCTCCCTCTCAGTTGTTGATTTATCTAAGGTACTCTTGCATATTTTGCAGCCATTAAAGCTCATTGAGATGTTGACTTGAGATATATAAAATACTCCACCCAGAACAAATCTGCTTGTTCACAACCAACCACCTGGCTTATTCCACTACTGTTTTGCTTAACTTCTGAGGTACAGTTTAATGTACACAAACAATTGCATCACGCAGCCACTCCGCATATTCTATTGTACATTATTATTGACCTACTGGGAACTATGCTTTTTGGACAAACATCAGTCATGTGATATATTATGCTACTCACAGTTGGTTTGTTATGGACTCACAAGTTTAGCGAGCATATGCCTGGCACTCTGTATTACCCATTTAGGCAAACAATCAGTCATGTGATAC
>NW_013779093.1:0-698 GCF_000517525.1 Limulus polyphemus
TTGTTTAGGCGGGTTGAATACTTTCTGACTAAATGTCTAATTCTTGTGCAGCGTCCGGGAAAAGCCGTGAATTAGGAACGAAGAAATAGAAGGGAAGGAGAGCTGATCTTGACAATAGCTTGAACTTGGTGTGACGGCAACGCAACTGAGAAGCATGGTAAAGTCGGGAGCATGGCCAGGTGAATAAGGCGCTCGACTCGCAATCTGATGGTCGTGGGTTCAAATCCCCACCAAACATGCTCGCCCTTTCAGCCGTGGGAGCGTTATAAAGTGAAGGTCAATCCCACTATTCGTTGGTAAAAGAGTAGCCCAAGAGTTGGCGGTGGGTGGTGATGACTAGCTGCCTTCACTCTAGTTTTACACTGCTAAATTAGGGACGGCTAGCGCATATAGCCCTCGTGTAGCTTTGCGCGAAATTCAAAAAAACAAACAAACAAATAAGTCGGGAGCATGTGTCACAAGCACGTGTTTGTTTACACACGTGGTGGTGACGTCAAACGCTGAGTAGAGGCATGGCGGTATTTGACTGGCTTGGAGGACCAAGGCTGTGACAAAGGCAGCGAGTTCTTGGATAATGAATAACATGATTAAAAGTCATCCAATTATTTTCAAATTGACAAATTTAAATAAGAGTACACTTGAACGGATGTGTAATT
This sequence comes from Limulus polyphemus, assembly GCF_000517525.1. Taxonomy (NCBI): domain Eukaryota; kingdom Metazoa; phylum Arthropoda; class Merostomata; order Xiphosura; family Limulidae; genus Limulus; species Limulus polyphemus. Next base: position 657 of record NW_013779093.1, read on the forward strand.
AACTTGACTTTATGGTTAACGCCTGGCGGCAGCTTTTCAGAA
>NW_013779094.1:0-910 GCF_000517525.1 Limulus polyphemus
TTTAACGTGAAAGTTTTATTAAAGACTGGCCGAGATAAAGCATTAGATAAATATTGCAGCATAACCTCAAGATGAACGTTTTATTAAAGACTGGCCAGTATAAAGCATTAGATTAATATTACAACATAACCTCAAGATGAAAGTTTTATTAAAGACTGGCCAGTATAAAGCATTAGATAAATATTGCAACATAACCTCAAGATGAAAGTTTTATTAATGACTGGCCGACATAAAGCATTAGATAAATATTGCAACATAACCTCATGATGAAAGTTTTATTAATGACTGACCGATATAAAGTATTAGATAAATATTACAACATAACCTCAAGATGAAAGTTTTACTAAAGACTGGCCAGTATAAAGTATTGGATAAATATTACAACATAACTTTAAGGTGAAAGTTTTATTAAAGACTGGCCGGTATAAAGCATTAGATAAATATTGCAACATAACCTCAAGATGAAAGTTTTACTAAAGACTGGCCAGTATAAAGTATTGGATAAATATTACAACATAACCTCAAGATGAAAGTTCTATTAAAGACTGGCCGATATAAAGCATTAGATAAATATTGCAACATAACCTCAAGATGAAAGTTTTATTAATGACTGGCCGGTATAAAGTATTGGATAAATATTACAACATAACCTCAAGATGAAAGTTTTATTAAAGACTGGCCGATATAAAGCATTAGATAAATATTACAACATAACCTCAAGATGAAAGTTTTATTAAAGACTAGCCGGTATAAAGTATTGGATAAATATTACAACATAACTTTAAGGTGAAAGTTTTATTAAAGACTGGCCGATATAAAGCATTGGATAAATATTACAACATAACCACAAGATGAAAGATTTATTAAAGACTGGCCGGTATAAAGCATTAGATAAATATTGCAACATAAC
>NW_013779095.1:0-1218 GCF_000517525.1 Limulus polyphemus
TTTTGATCAGCCTTGGATTTACTGTTTTTGTGTTTTCTATTATATTGTAAACAAAGAATAGCTTTAAAAATAAGATTATTCAAACGCAACACCAACATCTAAAAGGCCTTAACGTCTTCTTATAAAATAAACTACACCTTTTGAATCCTTTTTACTCTGAGTTATCCAAAGTTAAATTTTTTTCTAGCTTTTTACGGGACATAATATTTTTGGTTAATGGTATAATGTTTCAGATTTGAATTTTCCGACGAAATATGCATTATCCAATATTTCTCTTTTAATTTGGGTAAAAAAAGCACTCTTTTATTATCCAAAAAAATTGATATTTTCATAGAAAAGCCAAGGCTTTAGCCTTTGTTCTTGGCCAAATTTTGAAAAAAAAATTTTTCCCTCATATTTCAATACAAAGATGCCTTAGATGTAAGACTTTGAAAATGGTTATCCATTCCTCAAAATTCCCAATAGTTACTCTATGATCTGTTAACAAAATTTTGATTAGCCTTGGTTTTACTGTTTTTGTGTTTTCTATTATATTGTAAACAAAGAATAGCTTTAAAAATAAGATTTTTCAAACGCAATACCAACATCTAAAAGGCCATGACGTCTTCTTATAAAATAAACTACACCTTTTGAATCCTTTTTACTATGAGTTATCCGAAGTTAAAATTTTTATTTAGCTTGTCACGGGACATAATATCTTTCGTTAATGGTATAATGTCTGAAATTTGAGTTTTCCGACAAAATAAGCACTATCCAATATTTCTCTATTAATTTTGGGTAAAAAAAGCACTTTTTTTTATTTTCCAAAAAAATTGATATTTTCATAGAAAAGCCAAGAGCCCATGTTTTTGGCCAAATTTTGAAAAAAATTGTTTTTCTTCATATTTCAATACAAAGATGCCCTACATGTAAGACTTTCAAAATGGATATCCATTCATCAAAATTCCCAATAGTTACTCTATAATCTGTTTAAAAAATTTTGATTAGCCTCGATTTTACTGTTTTGTGTTTTCAGTTATTTGTAAGCAAAGAATAGCTTTAAAAATAAGATTGTTCAAACGCAATACCAACATCTAAAAGGCCATGACGTCTTCTTATAAAATAAACAACTTTTGGAATTGTTTTTACTCTGGGTTCGCGAAAGTTAAAATTTGTTTTTAGCTTGTCACGGGACATAATATCTTTCGTTAATGGTATAATGTCGGAAATTTGAGTTTT
>NW_013779096.1:0-698 GCF_000517525.1 Limulus polyphemus
GGCAAATAAGGACATAGATAGATAGATATGCAGATAGATTGAAGATAGAGATAATTGAGTCAAGCGAACAGTAGACACCGTAAGTAAAGTGTGTGATTTATAGCATGTGTTATAAAGGTTGTTAAGTTTAAAGGGACTGTGGGAATGCTGTGTATTACAAAGTTGTATCGAGAAAGAATAAACTAGTTTTAATTAAGAAAGGACTTGTATCGCTGAAGTTCCTCGGAAAGAATTTTTACCGGAAATTAACAAACGTACAGATACGCAACACAATGATATTACATCCATAATCGTTAAACTTTGATTAGGTTTTATTTGTTCCAGTAATTTATCAGCAAAACTTCTATCACTGTGATGTAACTATTTATGTCTAATAAAAATAGCTTTAAAATTGGGTTAAAATATAAACTAATTATTCCATAATTTTATGCGTTGCTCCTACTGTCCTATAATTACTGGATGACCTTTTATCCAAAGGTATTCTATTCTGCTAGTTCCAAAATAGTTCTTATTTCCTCTGTATTTTTGTTTAAATTATACTTCATCTCCCTTTCCATGAAAACGTATTAAAACTTCCTTCAGTCGGTTTTGTAATTATTGCGAGTCTTTCTTTACTATTCCATAAAATGCTGGATTTTGTTTATGTTTTAACGCCATACGATTACAGGGACGTAGCCACAGGGGGAGCCTTTGGAGTC
>NW_013779097.1:0-698 GCF_000517525.1 Limulus polyphemus
TTCCATCAGGAAATGTCCTATTATCGGTAATAGTCACATCAGTGGTAGTAACTTCATCAAGGGCTTGCCCGGTTTCCCTTCTCAAAACCGAGTAGAGTTTCTTCTTTGACAGTGGCATCTTTTGTTCCATTGCTCACATCGTCCCAACTGAAATGTCCTGGACCCTGATAATGCCAAAGCCTGTTGGCATGCACCATCTTTGGCTTACCTCGCCGACCACATTTTATTCGGAAAGTCACGTCTGAGAGACGATCCACTATGTCATTTGGGCCTTCCCATGGAGAAGACAACTTAGTAGACTTCCTTTGGGTCTTCCTCGGATTATACAACCATACCTTGTCTCATGGTACAAAGCTGACTTCAGTAGATCTCATCATAACATAGCTTCATGGAATCAGCAGACGTTTTCAAGTTTGAATGCACTTGAAGGTGAATATTATCCATCCTTTCCGATAACACTTTCACAAACTCTGACACATTTCCAGGCAACTCTTCATAAGGTGGGCGTCCTGTTAACAGATCCACTGGCAACCGAAGTTCCCGACCAAACATCAAATTTGCTGGAGTGTATCCAGTGGCTTCATGCTCTTCTGTCCTATAAGCCATCAACAGTGAAAGGAGTAAGACATACCAGTCATCTTGGCGACTATTACAAAACTTTGCCAGTTCCTGTCCCAGTGTCCAGTTGTACTTTTCTA
>NW_013779098.1:0-852 GCF_000517525.1 Limulus polyphemus
TGGTTATATGACACACAACAGTGGTTTTGTGATGTTTTAATGGAAAACCGGTTATACGACACGCAACAGTGGTTTTGTGATGTTTTAATGGAAAAAAACGGTTATATGACACGCAACAGTGGTTTTGTGATGTTTTAATGGAAAAACGGTTATATGACACACAACAGTGGTTTTGTGATGTTTTAATGACAAAACCGGTTATATGACACGCAACAGTGGTTTTATGCTATTTTAATGAAAAAACTGGTTATATGACACGCAACAGTAGTTTTGTGATGATTAATGAAAAACCGGTTATATGACACACATATAACGATGACTTTATTATGTTTTAATGACAAAACTGGTTATATGAAAAACAATGGTTTTGTGGACTTTTAATGACCAAACTGGTTATTTGGAATATAATGATGACTGTATTATGTTTTAATGACAAAACCGGTTATATGACACACAACAGTGGTTTTGTGATGATTAATGAAAAACCGGTTATATGACACACATATAACGATAATTTTATAATGTTTTAATGACAAAACTGGTTATATGAAAAACAATGGTTTTGTGGACTTTTAATGACCAAACCCGTTATTTGGAATATAATGATGACTGTATTATGTTTTAATGACAAAACTGGTTATATAACACAACAATGGTGTCAACACAAGAAAATAGCTTTTTACAAGTGCGACACATGCATATTGTAAGTGGTAAGTCAACAGAAGAAAATAGCGTTTTACTTCAAGTGCGACACACGCATATTGTAAGTGGTAAGTCAACAGAAGAAAATAACGTTTTACTTCAAGTGCGACACACGTATATTGTAAGTGGTAAGTCAACAGAAGAAAATAA
>NW_013779099.1:0-1149 GCF_000517525.1 Limulus polyphemus
TGTTTCTAATCAGCAAGTAAATTCAAAACGGAACATACACACTGTTTTCTTTTTAATGAAGAACTATTAGTCCTATAAAAGTAAACGCGTGAATAATTACACTTATTATCATTAAATACCTTTCTTAATTTATATCAATTTGAATAAACTGTATTTTCTATCCTAACTAAAATGTATTTGTTTCTGATCACCCGATCGAGTTCTTCGGTAAAAATAATAATATAAACTTTAGTCCATTTAATGAAGAGAAAATGTTTTCTTTTTTTTTCTTTTACAAGTTCACTGAAGTGAACGATAGGACTAGTTTTACAAATAGCTAATGTTTCGATGGACATTTCACTTCCTTACTCCTCCCAATATATATAGTAATCCATTAAAACACGTATTCAAAATTTACAAAACTAACTTATTTGCCTATGTAACATAAAATCTAACACTCGCTAACTCAATAATCGATCCCTTTTCACTCTGTTCTAACTGGTGTTTTTAAATTGTCCAAATAGTTTCCCCAAGCTCTCAAATGGCTGTGGGGAAAACCACCACATAACACAATGCACCAAACAAAACCCCAAACCTAAATGTTGCAACTGTGGAGAAAACCACACAGCCAATTACAAGGGCTGCGAAAAGTACAAAACTATTAAAACAAAAATTTACGAAATCAAAAACCCAAGTACACAAACACAAAAGCAACCCCGGTTAAATCTTCAATCTCATGTTTCTTGGAAGCAAGTGCACCTTGGATGTTGATATGTGCCACGGTGAATTTAAATTTGTAGTGTGCCAGTTAATGTTCTTAGAATAGCCGGAAGGATCGATGCGAGGTTGTTATATAAAATTTTCATTAGAATTTTGAAGCAGTCATCTGTTCTGGATGGGTTGTTTAGTTCCTGTATGAATTCCAGTGCTATTGTTTTTATAATGTTTATAATTGGCATGTCAGTGTTGATTTCATTTTGTTTAGTTTTTGTCTGACCCTTCTGGGGTTTTCTGGGGTATTGTTCTTGGGTGTTTCATTTGTGGATTTTCGTTCGCTCTGTTTTGTGATTGTGCTGGTGACTGCAGCTGCGTATGTTGTTTTTTGTGTCTGTGGTGTTGGAAGTAACGTCTTTCTTGTTGTTTGTGTTGGTTAAACACCATAAAACCGGA
>NW_013779100.1:0-926 GCF_000517525.1 Limulus polyphemus
AAGTAAGGCTAAAAATGAGTATGATGGTTATAAATTTGGTAACTAGAGTTACACCTACGTGTTTATTGAGTAGTTGTACCAAGTAAGGCTAAAGATTAGTATGATGGTTATAAATTCTATAACTAGAGTTACACCTAGGCGTTCATGGAGTAGTTGTACCAAGTAAGGCTAAAGATGATTATGGTGGTTATAAATTCTGTAACTAGAGGTACACCTAGGTGTTGATGGAGTAGTTGTACCAAGTAGGGCTAGGATGAGTATGGTGGTTATAAATTTGGTAACTAGAGTTACACCTACGTGTTTATGGAGTAGTTGTACCAAGTAAGGCTAAAATGAGTATGGTGGTTATAAATTCGGTGACTATAGTTACACCTAGGAGTTTATGGTGTATTTGTACCAAGTAAGGCTAAAGATGAGTATGGTGGATATAAATTCTGTAACTAGAGTAACACCTAGGTGTTCATGGAGTAGTTGTACCAAGTAAGGCTAAAGATGATTATGGTGGTTATAAATTCTATAACTAGAGTTACACCTAGGTGTTCATGGAGTAGTTGTACCAAGTAAAGCTAAAGATGATTATAGTGGTTATAAATTCTAAACTAGAGTTACACCTAGGTGTTCATGGAGTAGTTGTACTAAGTAAGGCTAAAGATGATTATGGTGGTTATAAATTCTATAACTAGAGTTACACCTAGGTGTTCATGTAGTAGTTGTACCAAGTAAGGCTAAAGATGATTATGGTGGTTATAAATTCTATAACTAGAGTTACACCTAGGTGTTCGTGGAGTTGTTGTACCAAATAACGCTAAAGATGAGTATGGGGTTACACATTCGGTAACTATAGTTACACCTAGGTGTTCATGTAGTAGTTGTACCAAGTAAGGCTAAAGATGAGTACGTTGGATATAAATTCGGTAATTATAGTA
>NW_013779101.1:0-973 GCF_000517525.1 Limulus polyphemus
AGTACAACAACTCCACGAACACCTAGCTGTAACTCTAGTTACCGAATTTGTAACCAACATACTCGTCTTTAGCATTATTTGGTACAACAACTCCACGAACACCTAGGTGTAACTCTACTTACCGAATTTATAACCACCGCACTCATCCTTAGCCTTACTTGGTACAACTACTCCATAAACACCTAGGTATAACTCTAGTTACCGAATTTATAATCACCATACTCATCTTTAGCCTTACTTGGTACAAATACTCCATGAACACTTAGGTGTAACTCTAGTTACAGAATTTAGAACCACCATATTCATCTTCAGCATAACTTGTTACAACTACTCCATGAACACCTAGGTGTAACTCTAGTTACCGAATAAATAACCCCCATACTCATCTGTAACGTTATTTGGTACAACAACTCCACGAATACCTTGGTGTAACTCTAGTTACCGAATTTATAATCACCATATTCATCTTTAGCCTTACTTGGTACAACTACTCCACGAATACTTAGATGTAACTCTAGTTACCGAATTTATAACCACCATATTCATCTTTATCCTTACTTGGTACAACTACACCATGAATACATAGGTGTAGCTCTAGTTACTGAATTTATAACCACCATACTCATCGTTAGCGTTATTTGGTACAACAACTCCACGAATACCTTGGTGTAACTATAGTTTCCGAATTTGTAACCAACATACTCATCCGTAGCGTTATTTGGTACAACAACTCCACGAATACCTAAGTGTATCTCTGGTTACCGAATTTATAACCACCATACTTATCTTTAGCTTTACTTGGCACAACTACTACATGAACACCTAGGTGTAACTATAGTTACCGAATTTATAACCACCATACTCATCTTTAGCCTTACTTGGTACAACTACTCCATGAACACATAGGTGTAACTCTAGTTTCCGAATTAATAACCCCCATACTCATCTGTAGCGTTTATTTGGTACAACAACT
>NW_013779102.1:0-697 GCF_000517525.1 Limulus polyphemus
GAAATTTAGGCAACCTAATTTGGTTAAACAGTTATTAGCACGTGGTTAAAGAATTAGCAGACAGTGTACGTGACTAATAAACAGCCCCGAGACATCTGGGAAAGCTGTGAGTATCAAAAGCTGAAGATAAGAAACAGCACAGCAGGGAGGAGGGGTTGTGAAAAGGATCAAAGCAGTGACAAGGGTGGCAAGACCCTGGATAATGACTGACCTGAAACACTGGTATTAAGTCATCAATAACAATTTTAATGAATAGATGGATTGTAAAGTTAAAGTGTTATAATTAAAAGTCTGATAAAATCAGAATAAATTTATAGGGTTTTGTTACAAGTTTTGAAATCATTAAAACTACAGTACTTTAATTTAGTAACTTTTGCAATTGTGTGAGTGAAATAGGGGTTGATATCATAGGGCGCCGAAAAGAATGCCCTGACCGTGCCGTGCCGGTGGAAGCTGAAAGGAAAAGGTTAGTATACATTAGGTATAATAGACCATTTTAAAAAAAGGCTTGGCTGGTAGGAAGGCGATGGTAAGGCTGGAAACGTCTGATGGTAGTCTTCTTCAAAGACTGGTTCTCCTGTATTGTAGTAAAAATGTTGAAAACATGGAAACTGGTACTGGAAATGTTCATCGAACATGGTATCGGTACTGTAATCGTAGGATGAAAGAGACTGTCCAGATGACTAGTGAAGCAATA
>NW_013779103.1:0-933 GCF_000517525.1 Limulus polyphemus
AGGACTACATATATTTCTATATTCACTGCAATAGCTCTCAACACGGATGTTTGTGTGTTGATTTGTTTGTGCGACTATATATTTCTATATTCACTTCACTAGCTCTCAACACGGACGTTTGTGTGTTGATTTGTTTGTAGGACTATATATTTCTATATTCACTTCAGTAGCTCTCAACACGGATGTTTGTGTGTTGATTTGTTTGTCCTTGCTTGATATTAATGTTTACCAAACCACTATTCACTAGCCCTTGCTTGATATTAATGTTTACCAAACCGTTCTTCACTGGCCCTATCGATGTTTACAACATAGTAGCGTATCGCCCTCACACATGACGAGCTCTGGTATTGAACGAAAGGCCTCGTCGGCAGTGATGTTAGGCACTTCACGTGACAAAGAAACAAGTCTAAAAGAGTGTATGAATTCCATTATTAAGTGATTTTCTTACTGTTGTCAGTATGTTTAAAACAATGATGTTATACATTAATTACATATATCTGGAGCTCTCCCAGAATTCATCTACATGGGAGGTGTCCGAATATTAAATAAATAAAACAGGGATTTAGTAATAAATCTGGTAATCTATCGGCAGCTTCTGAAACTAAAGGACGTCACGTTAATGATTGCTCAGTTTCTGACTCAGTCAGTTTGTTCTAGGTGTTCATGTTCTACACATAAACTGGCTGCACACAAACACATGAGGTGGTCAGTAGTGTTAAAAGTGTGAAAATAAATTATAAAGTGGAATTAATAATTCTGACAGTATAACGGATTTTTATTTGTACTTTAGATTAAATACAAGAACATCTCAAACTTACATATCTATCAAAACAGGAAAACAGTTTTTGATGGTTTGTTGTTAAACAAATATTTGGGTTAAAACCCACTGAAACATATAGTCCTCCAGTGAATAACGGTTTGGTAAACATTAAT
>NW_013779104.1:0-726 GCF_000517525.1 Limulus polyphemus
TAAGAATAGTTTATAGACAAGAAATTATAATAACATATTGGAAAGTGGTTCTAAGAATAGTTTATGAAAAAGAAATTATAATAACATAAGGAAAGTGGTTCTAAGAATAGTTTATAGACAAGACAATATAATAACATAAAGAAGGTGGTTCTAAGAATAGTTTATAAACAAGACATTATAATAACATAAGGAAAGTGGTTCTAAGAATAGTTTATAAACAAGACATTGTAATAACATAAGGAAGGTGGTTCGAAGAATAGTTTATAGACAAGACATTATAATAACATATTGGAAAGTGGTTCTAAGAATAGTTTATGAACAAGAAATTATAATAACATAACGAAGATGGTTCTAAGAATAGTTTATAGACAAGACATTATAATAACATAAGGTGGTTCTAAGAATAGTTTATAAACAAGACATTATAATAACATAAGGAAGGTGGTTCTAAGAATAGTTTATAGACAAGACAATATAATAACATAAAGAAGGTGGTTCTAAGAATAGTTTATAAACAAGACATTATAATAACATAAGGAAAGTGGTTCTAAGAATAGTTTATAAACAAGACATTATAATAACATAAGGAAGGTGGTTCTAAGAATAGTTTATAAACAAGACATTTTAATAACATAATGAAGGTGGTTCTAAGAATAGTCTATAAACAAGACATTATAATAACATAAGGAAGGTGGTTCTAAGAATAGTTTATAGACAAGACATTAT
>NW_013779105.1:0-698 GCF_000517525.1 Limulus polyphemus
TCCAGGATAGTGAGTATGCTTTAAGTATTTATAGCTATGAGAAACAAGATCGTAGATTTCAAGTTCTTAACATCATAGCTTGTTGTATCAAAGTTATAAATCTTCATTAAAATTGAAATTCTCGCGTTCAAGATTTTAGAATGACCACAACTTTGGATGTAACTTCATAATTGCATATGGTTGAGATGTGAAGGTGGTAATATGTTTAAAGTTATCTCCACAGAGTTAAAAGGTCAAAATATTTGAGTTATCGTAGCTGTCAAGTCACTTTTGCAGCTTTTGTAACAAAATCTCATGGCTTTATTTAGTTAGACAACTCTGTTATCTGACTTAAAGCATTCAACAACTTTTACATTATTACTCAGCACGAAAGCCAATGGGATGTTAAAATAAAGGGTTTTTTAATGTTGAACTTGAGTTTGGATCCATGTAATTCATTAGCGTTGCTTATACCCTAATTTGTTAACAAGTGGTTCGTTACAACGTTGGAAACTAAGTAGTTCCTAAGAACGTATATCTAGTTGTGGGTAGAATTGCTTTCCTATTGTTTATTTTATATCGAAAACTTTTTGAATCAAAGAAAGACCTGCATATCTTGTGAGCGAGTTTTTATTTTGTGTGTGTTATTTGTTAGTTTAAGGTTTTATTTCCTGATTGGTTGTTATCAACCAATATACCAACAGTTTTAACATTTCTGC
>NW_013779106.1:0-693 GCF_000517525.1 Limulus polyphemus
TAACAATATATTATATTAATATATATACAATTGTGGATATAACGTTTCGGGCAATGCCCTTCTTCAGGTATTACTAAATGAACAGTAAATTCATTTACGGATTTACTGTTCAGTTGACTTTTATGACTCCTCCTATTTCGAGAAATTAAGCGTGACGTGACACACACTAGCTTTTATATAGATTACATACTAGTATCAAAGTCCGTCAAAAATGACGGGAAACCATTGTTGAATGGTTAACGAGAATTATAGAATTTAACTAAAACGAATTTGTCTGTACCTTCAAAGTGCATCTACTCTTCACTTATTTCATCAGTCTCGAAGTAATTTAATCACCACATTTTTAGTAAAAACTACGCAGAAAAATGAAATGTTATCGTGAACAAAAGTACGTGTGCACTATGAAAGAGATGTTACGACAGCGGAAGTCACGTGAACTGGTAACACGTAATGAGTATCTAGAAGGATCGGGGAACATCACGAATAATCCAGTATTTACTAGACGCCCTCTATTCCTGTATGTAAGCAGGCAAATAATGCGAGATAATTAATTGAATTGAAGACAGGCAGAGATAGAGACGGACAATTGAGTCAAGCGCGGTAGTGACTGTAACTAAAGTGCGTGAATCGTTGTGAATTATAGCGTGTGTTTATGTTAAAGTGACTGTGGAAATTAAGTGTATTGCAAAGTTG
>NW_013779107.1:0-696 GCF_000517525.1 Limulus polyphemus
CAATAACGTTTTAAAAGGTTTTAAAAACATTTCTATACGATCTTCCTTGTAAACAGTGTACGACACTTTGATTGCCATTCATTCGAACAACTTACATTTTTGGTACCTGATGATGACAAAACCTTGTCGAAACGTTGTACATTTGCTGTTATGTTAAACTTATATTAAAGTTTTTCTTCGTTACCCATTCAAGCCGTCTCCAACCATTATTAGTCTCAAAGTGGGTTCCTCGTCATCAAACTTACATTGTTAATGTTATAAGAGATAAGTTATGTCTTTATAGCTGTACATAACCACAATGTATATAAATTTACTTTTTATTTATTTCTGGATATTCGCGCAAATCTATTCAAGGACTATCTGTGCCACCTGTCCCTAATTTTGAACTGGTTAGTTGTTGACTGTTGTTTGTTTTATGGTGCAAAGCACCAGGGCTATCTGTGCCAGACAGTCTAGTAAGAAAGGGGAAAAATAAAAACGTGTCAATTTGATTTTGGTTGTTGCATCGAAAGAAGTTAGAAAATCAAAAATAATTAAAAAAGGACAATGGCTCGTAAAAAGCGAAAAAAACAAACAATCAATATGGACAGTGTCACCATCACCAATGACAAAGGTAAATTCTGGGGGAAAACATGTCTAAAATGGTGCCGTCGCTGGAATTTTGAACTGTTATTTTTGTTTGTTTTAAGCACAAAG
>NW_013779108.1:0-788 GCF_000517525.1 Limulus polyphemus
GTGAGTTATGTTTAGTTATCACGTTTCCAGCTTCTTAACACTGACTGGTTTACATAGGTGAGTTATGTTTACTAATCACGTTTATAGCTTCATAACGCTGGTTTACATAAGTGAGTTATGTCTACTAATCACGTTTCTAGCTCTTTAACGCTGGTTTACATAAGTGAGTTATGTTTAGTAATCACGTTTCTAGCTTCTTAACCTTGGTTTACATAGGTGAGTTATGTTTAGTAATCACGTTTCTAGCTTTATATGGCTGGTTTACATAAGTGAGTTGTGTTTAGTAATCACGTTTGTAGCTTCTTAACGCTGGTTTACATATGTGAGTTATGTTTAGTAATCACGTTTCCAGCATTTTTAACACTGGTTTTATAAGTGAGTTATGTTTAGTAATCACGTTTCTAGCTTCTTAACGCTGGTTTACATAAGTCAATAATGTTTAGTAATCACGTTTATAGCTTCTTAACGCTGGTTTACATAATTGAGTTATGTTTAGTAATCACGTTTCTAGCTTTTTAACGTTGGTTTACATAGGTGAGTTATGTTTAGTAATCACGTTTCTAGCTTTATAACGCTGGTTTACATAAGTGAGTTATGTTTAATAATCACGTTTATAGCTTCTTAACGCTGGTTTACATAAGTGAGTTATGTTTAGTTATCACGTTTATAGCTTCATAACGCTGGTTTACATAGGTGAGTTATGTTTAGTAATCACGTTTCTAGCTTTTTAACGCTGGTTTACATAAGTGAGTTATATTTAGTAATCACGTTTCTAGCTTTTTAACGCA
>NW_013779109.1:0-1132 GCF_000517525.1 Limulus polyphemus
TCTACATCTAGAATCAGGTGTAGACAGTTGAAACTTAATTCAGCATAATCCACCTCTAGAATCAGGTGTAGACAATTGAAACTTAACATTGCAGCATAATCTACATCTAGAATCAGGTGTAGACAGTTGAAACTTAACATTGCAGCATAATCTACATCTAGAATCAGGTGTAGACAAAGAGGTGGATTATGCTGAATTAAGTTTCAAAGAATCAGGTGTAGACAGTTGAAACTTAACATTACAGCATAATCCACCTCTAGGATCAAGTGTAGACAGTTGAAACTTAATTCAGCATAACCACCTCTAGAATCAGGTGTAGACAGTTGAAACTTAATTCAGCATAATCTACCTCTAGGATCAGATGTAGACAGTTGAAACTTAACATTGCAGCATAATCTACCTCTAGGATTAGGTGTAGACAGTTGAAACTTAATTCAGTATAGCTGTCCTTCTCATGAGACAGTTGAAACTTATAGTGGTGCAGTGTAGTATTACCTCTTAAGGAACAGCATACAGAGTTGAAACACATGGTACAGCATAATCTTACAACTTTACTCCTGAAGAAGAAAGGTCCACCTTTGAATGTGTTTGTGTTATAGGGGATCATATTTTTGTTTTACAACTCAAAAGACAGCTAAAACTTATAGTGCACCACAGTCCAACCTCTCAAGTAACAAGTGTATACAGTTGGAACTTAGAGAGCAGCATAGTTTTATCTCTTAACCCTTTTGCTATGGGTAGGCCAAAGTGCACATTTCATAACCTTTTAGAGAGTTATATCCAAAATTTAATTAAACCACTTTATTATACAAGTTTTAAGTTCTTAATTTTATAAGGAAAAGTTTAAAAAATCCTCATTCTCCCCTAGTATGAGAATTGTGATATTTGTTTGGTAGGTCTTCCCTCATCTCTAATTTATTTACTGTCCCTCTTAGAAGTATGAAATTTAATCTAAATTACTCATTATATTAAAGATATTACTAAGGCAAAGCATGATTCTGACAACCTTCAACCTTGTTTGTTTACAGAGCCATAAACTAGAAAATCACACCTGTTGCATCATCTCTTTCAGAAATTGCCAACAGTTCTCTCTGATGTTTTATACTATACTATTTACAACCACTAGAAAGCC
>NW_013779110.1:0-712 GCF_000517525.1 Limulus polyphemus
CTCTTCTTGTTTATTTTGTTGTTCGAGCTGCCACTGATGCAGATTTTCTTGCCACTGCTGTAATATTTCTTCTTGTTTCTTTTCTTTTTCCTCCAACAATTGCTGTAATCTCTCTTCTTGTTTAATTTCTCGTTCTTCTTGTTTCTTTTCTTTTTCCTCTAACAACTGCTGTAATCTCGCTTCTTGTAACAAACTGTAACAAACCTGGGCACAAGAGAGCTCAATGCTGGAAACTTCAACACAGGGGAGGTGCCACAGCAGGAAAGGCTGGTATCCAGAAAGGTTGTTGGAACTGTGGAAAGCACGCACATTTGAGGAGCCAGTGTAAAAATAATATTACCAACAAGTCGGCCTCAAGGAGACTAGTAGTGGTTGGTGATGAGCGACGCCCACCAACCCCCATCATGAAAGTCCCAACAGCTAGGTGTAAAATGCCAAGCACACACAGTGTCTATGTGACAGGAAAGCTGGATGGCCAAAGGTGCAACTTTGTCATAGACTCTGCCTCTCAGCAAACCCTTGTGAGCATCAAGGTGTTAAATCACGAAGGAGTACCAGAAGCCATACAGAAGCTTTGTGGTGTGACAGAACATTCTACAAGATTGTGGGGACCAATGTGTGTAACTTTTGAGCTCATGGGCATAAAGGACAGACAGAAAGTATACTTGGCTGACATTGAAGACGAATGCATATTAGGATTGGACTACTTACT
>NW_013779111.1:0-1067 GCF_000517525.1 Limulus polyphemus
CTGATGTCTCTAGATATACCGGGATAGGTGTGTGTTTTATGCTTTGCTGTTCTATAGGCCATCAACAGTGGAGGGAGTAAGACATCCCAGTCATCTTGACGGCTATTACAAAACTTTGCCAATTCCTGTCCGAGTGTCCGAGTTTTCTACCATCCCATCAGACTGTGGATGAAGTGGCGTTGTCCTGATCTTTCGTATGCCAAACAACTTGCAGCATTCATGGAACACAGCTGATTCGAAGCTACGGCCTTGATCTGGATGCAGTTTGTATGGCATACCAAATTAGAAAAAGAAGTCACTAATAGCCGAAGCTACAGTTGTAGCCTCCTGATTTGGTATTGCATATGCCTCAGGCCACTTGGTGAAATAATCCATCACCACACAAATGTACCTGTTTTCATCACGAGTTTGGGGCAAAGGACCAGCACTGTCAATGGCTACTCTTCCATTGGTGCACCAACTTGATATAACTTCATTAGAGCACGTCCCTAATGATTCGGTCCCCTTTTAGCACAACATGTACTGTAGGTCCTGCACCATTCTTCCACATCTTGCCTCATACCTATCCAGTAAAATCTCTGTCGTAGGTGACTCAATCTTTTCTTAACTCCGAAATGTCCTCCTGATAAACTGTCATGGGATTGACGCAGCACAACTTCCCATAACTTTCTCGGTATAAATGTTTGCCAGGTCGTCACTTTCCCATCTCCGGAGAAAAATACCATCTTCAAGCTTCAACTGATCCCATTGTGCCCAATATTTCTTTGTCACAGGGCTTAGACTAGACACCTTCTCCCAAGCAGGGCGCAAAACACTTGCTTTTAGAAAATCAATTATTGGCTTTAAATCTTGGAATTTCTCCAGTTCTGCTTTAATATCTATACCTGGTTCCACTTCACCAACATCAACTCCTTCAGTCACTTTGACTTCAGCTTGATGACACCTGGTTAGCTCAACCTCTCATTTGCAGCAATTGTGCAGGGTCTTTGCCTCAGTCCATCGGCATTTCCATGAGATTTTCCTTCTCGGTATTCAATATCACAATTATACTGGTCTATCTTTCCAAT
>NW_013779112.1:0-1172 GCF_000517525.1 Limulus polyphemus
CAAACTGTAGATTATAATTCAAATTTTAGAACTATACATTACTCAATTTGTTAATATAAAGTAAAATTAAAAACATATAAACATCTATTTTTGTGTGTCACGTGGTATGTTGAATGCAGCACTGGTTCAGGTTAGATGTTTGTGAAGTCAAAATACCAAGTCTATAGTTCCATACGAATTAGAAACTCAAATTACATATATTGACAAGCTAGAATATAAAATAAGAAGGTCTTATCTTTTCTATTTGCTAAGATAATGCTTATGTAATAGATCAAACACAGTGGCACCCCACTCACCTCTTTCCATTTTTGTAAATGCTCCATTATATACACTTACTTATATATATGACATGATTAACAAATTGGAAACCCAGAATTTTCCCTAGTGGTTTTCTCAACCTTTCTAATGCACCTAGTACCATTTCTTTAGTTTGAACCAAGATTTCAATGAGGTAGGTTGTGTCTTTAGTCTGCTTGAAATTTCATAAATTTTTTAGACCTAAATACAGCTTAGTTACTAAGTTTGATAAACTATAATAGAATTCTATGGTATTGATGTAGTAATTTATGATTTTTTAGCTATTCAAAAGTATATATAAAACCATATTCTCCAAGTGCAAAATGTTTAAAGGCTTAGCAACCTATGTCAAGCAGCAACCGAGTATAAAGGTCGTAACTAGAAGACAGTACTTTTATGTTTATATAGAAGTAGTTACATGGACATACAACAGACTGTACTATTATGCTCATTGTGAGCCAGCCTATTTTTTTACTTGCAGCTACCCTTTTCTTTCTATAAGGAATATGTCTATCATGAATATTTAAATACGTATGCTTACAAATTTTCCACTTTTCTTCAGTGCATCCAAATAACTCAGCTGACCAGTTCACAACAGATAACTCTTGTTGCATCCCTTCAAAACTTGTTTTTTGAAATTTGTAACCAAAATATCATTATTCCTTATCTCCATATGCAGCAAAACATTAAACCTAATAGAGCAATGATCACTTGTACCCAGATGTTCCCCAATTTCTACTGTCTCAATCATTTCTACATTAGAAGTTAACAATAAATATAAAATAGCATTGTTTCTAGTTGTTTCCTTGACTAGCTGGTGAAGATAGCCATTTTGAGCAGTTTCCAAAACCTTTCTCCCTCATGGTTTGACTCTA
>NW_013779113.1:0-697 GCF_000517525.1 Limulus polyphemus
TATGTCCTCCTGATCTTTGTATCACCTTTCCCTTGAGGTATATTTCTATTGTTGTTAGCTTCCGGATGCAGCTATTTTGATTTATTTGCCATCCCTGTTCAGCAGACTTTCTATCCTTCCACCTCTTTTTTGCTTTATCCAAACAGTTCCTTCCTACTGAACACTCTGGTTGCCAGAGAAAGGAATAAATTATTTTTTCCTATTCTTTTCCCAGGCATTTCTCATCTTTACAATCTATCATACCCAGATCTTTTGTGTCCAGTCGGAGCACTTAGGTGTTCTGTGGCTTGTACTGAACTTTCTATTTAGTGGGATTCTGCAGTGTTCCTGGATTTATCACCCATTACATTCACCAGGAGGATTTGGGAGTTCATTCCTATAGCCTATTCGGGGTTATCTGTTGTAGATCGAAATATACTCCACATCACCTCTCACTAGATTTGGCATCTATCAATGTCATTGTCTGCTTGTCTGAACTGTTCTCTTGAGGATAATTTGTGGGGCGGTATGTGGACTTTTCCCAACACTTTCCTATCTCATTACTTTAATGATCTGGCAGTTTCCTTTTCTGTTGGAAAATTGTAAAAAAATTAGCTCCATAGGTGTGGGAGATGAGTTAGCAAATTGGATAGAAGAGTGGTTGCATGGAAGAAAGCAGATGGTTGTTACAAATGGAATTCAGTCAAACATAGATGAA